>NC_056743.1:1753797350-1754021388 GCF_019279795.1 Protopterus annectens
CTTTGATGATGGCTGTCCAGGTTTCCAGGTACAGGGATGAGAGCCACCCCCCAAACTGTCTCCAGAGTGCAGCATTTGTGCAATCCTTCAAGAGCGCTGGTAGGGCTTCTCAGTGAAAGGACCTCTGAAGCCCTGGTTTTGCTGGCGTCCTCTGCCACAAGGGCAACATCAACCAATGGAGTCCCCCCCCCCTCTGCTGCAGGGGATTTTTCCCCACAAGAGACCTGGGAATAGCTTTGTGACGTATGGAACCACATCTTAGGATAGACTTAGGAAAGATCCTTTGGGGGGGGGGGGTAGAAAAATGTATCCCTATGGCAGATATTGTTTTCCCATCTTGTTCACTTCTAGGCAGGGTTTTTTTCACCTTGGGGCCGAATAAGGTGGATCCACCGGGTCTATAATATAAGATCGAAACTTTAGTTAATCAAATAACTAAAGATTGATCTTGTAATATCGAAACCTACAAATCTCGAACGGCCAATTTAACCGAGGGGAAACACTTCCCTTGGCCGCATAAAAACCCCTTTAAATTCCAAATCAAATGGGGGGCTTCGCCCCCCACACACCCCCTAAGTATGTCAACTCAGAGATCGCTCCAAAAGAAAAGGACATAATCCACATAACAGCCAAGGGAAGTGCTTCCCTAGGTTAAATCAGCCACTCAAGCTTTTTAGGTTTCAATATTACAAGATCGATCTTTAGTTATTCAATTAACTAAAGTTTCAATCTTCTAATATAGACCCGAATCCATCAAAAGGAGCACTGATGAATGAGGACCTGAAAAGTTCTGCAAAATCAGAGGCACATCCAGGTGTGTCATCTTAAGGCAATTCCTGAGCTCACAGCTCTCAAAGTTCCCAATGAAGGGTGGGAAATCAGCCTCACAAAGGTGTTTGATAGGGACTGTAGTATGGCCAGTTGAGAAGTGGTCTTCTTGTCCTCCCCAAACATGGCGCCAGAAAGGGCATTGGAAAACTCCTTGATCAAGTCCCTCTGAAATGACGTAACATGTGCCAAATAGTTCAGTGACCTGACAGCGAATGTTGCTGATGCATAAACATGCTTCCCAAACCTGTCCAATGCCCATGACTCTCTGTTCAGGGTATGAACAGAAGGACTCTTTTCAGCAAGCTCTTTCTTGGTGGCTGCTGCTAAGAAAACAGCATCTACTGGGGGACCCTTGCTCCAATGGGCTTCATCCTTGGGTGCATTCAAGTAAATATTGGGTCTGTTGAGGATTGGTTCCAAGATATCTGGATAATTCCAAACCTACCAGGAGTTGATGTCCACCACATCATTTACTGGGGTGGGACTAATCAGTACATAACTGAGCCAGCCCCGTAAGCTTCAAGAAACACTGACTCCTCCTGGGAAGGAAGGCTGAAGACCAACCACCTGTCTAAAATGTTTGAGCATTTCACTGAAGTAGACATCCTCAAGGGGTGATCTGGGGATCCATCCTCTTCACTGAAGTCGTCTTCTGTTAAGGATTCCTGTGAGGAATCTAAGTGTCTCCTTTTGCATGCATGCTTCCAAGGGGACTACCCAGAGGGATGCTCCAGACAGGAATAAGAGGTGTGAGCAGAGGACTGTCTGTAGGCTACAATGGGAAGGCTGCTCTAATGGAACAGGATGAAGAGACTCGGGAATCAAGGCAGACAGCTATGCAGAGGATGGACCCAAGTGGGGACAAGTATGCCTTGTCCACTGTGGTGCAAAATGCTCTCACCACCACCTCGAAGACAGAAGACATAAGAGAAGCAAGTGCTGCCCTGGTATTAGCCAAAGACACCTTGGATGGCTCAGAGTATCACCATGACCCTGCCTCAAAGCAGAGATAGGAGCTGCGCTGTCCAAGGCTCCAAGAGAAAGGGATGGCTCCAAAAACATTGGAGTTGAACCAAACCCCTAGAAAAGGTATTGATGCTAGGGCTCTGAGGTCCCACAGGCTCCGACAGTGTTGGCACTGACTAAATCAGAGATGCACTCAATCGAGTCGAGGAAGACCAAGTCTTTGAATCTGATGCAAACTCAAAACTCTAGGGTCTGATGGCTTTGAAACTGAAGGTCAGATCAAACTAGGATTCAACAGTTGGGTTTTGGCTGGTTGCAGACTCTCAGCTGTGAAGGGAGATGAAGCTGGTAAAACCCCCAAATGAATCTGGTCCTAGAGAAAATTCCTCATTATCCTGTCCACATCTGCTTTGGTTAGGCTCCTAGATAACATGACAGATAAGGTAGAGGGTGGCCTGCAAGTCCTTCAAAGGATCTCCTGTAAAAAAGGAGAATGGATCTTGGAGGGCATCGGCTCCAGAGTGAAGGTAGAGAGCGATGGGACCAGTCATTTAGAACTGGCACTCAGATCTGAAGAACCAGATGGATTCAACAGTTTGGATATCTTTTCAAGCAGAGCTGAACCCAAAAAGGAAAAAAAAGGAATGATCTGGGAATAATTTCCTAGACCCTTTACCTTTTGACACTGAATTCTCCTTAGTCCTCTCAGAACAATATTAGGAAGTTGTAGAAGGCAGCATAAAACCAGTGCCCAATGGTTAAACCACACACACGTCAGATTCCACATCGAGATAAGCCAATACCAGACAACAAATGCACTCCTGGTGGACACTGGAATTTAGGATGTTATACGCATGCGAGGTGCAATTTTTAAAGCCAGTAGGTTTTTGTCAGTCACACTGAAAAAAAAAACGGTCAAATGGAAAGGAAGAAGAAGAATACCAACAATAGTAATATACATATGTACCCTCAATGGGTAGCACCAGGTACAAAAGTGGAATAAGAAGGCACAATGCCTGTAAGGGAGCACAGAAAAACAGAAATGAAATAACCTTTTTATATACATCTTACATACATACAAAACAAAATATATATAAATAAAAAAATTGGAAGGCAAGAAAAAAATACAATATTTTAAAACGCCATTGAATAATACAAAAAAGCATTTATCTTAACCATCAACTTTCGAGCTATGGTAGACCATGTCCATTCACTGAAATGGCAAATGAGATCTGAGGTATCTCAAGCTAAACAGGAGGACTGTGGGTAAGGGGAAGGAGCTCAAGCTATGGAGCCAAGTCTTTAGAGGTCATCAATTTCCCATCCAAAGTTGGATCCAAGACCTATTGGTTGAGGAATGGACAAAAAAGTCAACATCAGATTATATATGTAATGCATGAAAAAAGCATTAACATGTTCTTTTTTATTAATGTATGCATGCATATGCCTTAAGTGATAATTTAGTAAAGGTGTTGAAAAAAAAAAAGACTAAAGAAACAAGCCTGGCCAGGCCTCACAATGAGAGCAGTAGATATAGCAAGAGATCATTTAGCGGAGGTGCAGTGCATTATAGAAGCAATGGAAGGAGTTCTGAGCCTGGAAATATCTCAGATGTGCTGTACAACTGCTGCCTGTGGTTATCACCCCAGCTGTCGGAAGCAGCCAAACTGGATTATGTAAGGTAGGTTTTCATCTGCAATATTAACCAGCAATTAGTTGTTTCTTCATCAACTATGTCAGATTTCCCAGAGTCCAACCATAGCTTGCAATGCACCAACAATCTACACTTGGGTATGTGCTTGGTGGGAGGCCTATAAAATTGCCATACTGCAGGAATTCTTTTATAATTCTAAAAATGTGTCCTACTTCACTTTCTGCATCTGATGTGCTCAATGTTGAGGTGGTTGTTCTCTGATTTAACTCACCCGTCAGCAGTAACTGACATATCAGTGTTATGGAAGACTTCAGGGTTTTCCAAAACCTTTCTTCTATACAAGGGTGGGTTAGTTATTAGCTATCACCTTTTCACTCCATCCTGCCTGTGATGGACAGGGGTATGGGCCTTAAATTCCCCACCACTGGTACTAATTTAACTGAGGGACAGAAAGGGGCTGAATCCCATCTCTCACCAAATATCAGAGGTGTAGGAGTTATGAATCCAAAACTGCACCACTGCTAATTATGCATGCAATGGAGTGATTGTCCATATAAACGTACATCAAATGTGCACTACTGATTTTGGTTATGACGAACACCTGTCACAGCCAAATAAGCTTTACGTGGTCAGCTTCAGAACAGAGTTATGAGCCTTGCCTCATCAGGATTTCAACTAACACAGACTGAGGCCCATGCCTTCCAGTGCAAACGTACCAACATTGATCGACAATTAACCTGATTCATACATACATACACACACACTATGTTTCCTAGGAGGGGCTACTTACACCTTTCTAAAGAAAGTATCCCTTCCCAGTATTCAGAGTACACAGCAAACAATCAGAACGCTAATCTGATACATATATGGGTTATAAGTGTAGAGCACTGGAGCGGGTGACATTGACTGAGCAAGAAGGTAGCTTAGCCTAAAGATAAGGAGTTTGCTGAGGAAGTTGGTGTACTGTAACCGACGAAAAGCTTGGGAGAAGCTTAAACCTAATAAATTTTGTTCGTTTTACATTATGGCGACTTGGAGTTTTATTTTGGTGTTCTCAAGGGACGGAGGAGTTTTGTGCATCTCATCTCTTTCACAGTGTGTCTACATTTCCTTGGTTTGTCGACGTGGATTGTTCTAACACAGACATGTGGAACAGTACAGGATGTCATCCCAATGGTCTGATAAGAAACTATCCTGCCTGTACAAAAGCCTTTAAGATATGTTAGAAATATTTTGGTGCTTGTCTTTGGATTTAACCCACATTAAGAGCTTCATTTTATGACCACTGCATTAGTGTTGGGCAGACCCACGGTGGTGGTGCTGCGGTAGCAGTCACCTCACAGTAAGACGCTGTCTGATTCGATTCTCAGCTAGAGCGTCTTCTGTGTGGAGACATGCGTGTATGGGCGTACCTTCATTGAAGGTTGCGCATCAGGGCTGGTAACTCGCCATGGCACGTAAAAATCAACTACCAATCATTAGGGGACCGGAGTTCCACTGTGGTGACCCCTAACCGGGAAAAGCCGAAAGAAACAACAACATTAGTGTTGGGCTACTACATGAGAATGAACATTACTGATTTATGATGACATGCCAAGACTCATTTCAGGAACTCGTATTGTAAAAACAACAAAAAAAATGTCTATTCTAGACAAAACAGCCAACACAAAGGAAACCCAGAAAAACATGTGTGTGGGGGGTGGACTGCACTACCCTCCCCCACCGTGGGATTTTGTCTTAATACACCTGATCCCTAAATATACAAACTCAGAGTACACACAAACTCAGAATGAAGATGAACACAAAAAATAACTAACTTCCTTTTATTCTTAACCCTGTATCAGAAATGAAAATAGAACACAAAATATGCAACAAAACATTATCCAATTAAATCAGTCCTCAACACTTCAGTAACTTTGACAAACAGGCCCAACAACTCATGTTTTTCTTTCAGCTTTTCCTGGTTAGGGGTCGCCATAGCGGAACTCCAGTCCGCTAATGATTGGCAGTCGATTTTTACAGTGCTGAGGTGCCAGCCCGACGCCCAACCTTCAATGAAGGCACGCCCATTCATGCATTTCTTTCGAACACCACTCGACCACGGGGAGGACATGCAGACTTCACACAGGAGGCAGTCCAGCCGAGAATCGAACGGGAGAACCTCTTGCTGTGAGGCGACAATGCTAGCGCTGCACCACCGTAACCTTGACAAAATTAAGCATACCAAAAATCTGCATTTTCCTTTCGAACTCTCCCTCCATTTCTCTATATTTTCTAGGCCCAAAATCCTGCAAACTTCAATTTCAGTCTGCCAAACTGGGTTGAATTGTCAAGTCTGTAATGTACAAGGAAAACTCTTTGTCAGTAGTTAAAAACAGACTGTTCACCTAATGAGGACCGGTAACAATAATACTTTGAACACTTCATATGACAGAAACGGATAAGCAGAACTAATATCTGTCAGTTGGTATAGAGGATTAAGAAGCTATTAACAAGCAGTTCCTGTGGTCCAGTGAACCAGGGTTTGATTCCTCTAGCATCCATTGCCTAACAGGCTGAGTATAAAAAAAAAAAAAAAAAAAAAGGTCCATGGGAATCAATACTCTACCCTGGTTAACAAACACCTACAGCACCAACATTCTGAAACCCACAGTGTAAAGAAAATATGAGGAAATGATAAAGAGGAAATGTATAAATGGCAGTTTAGAGATAAAGGAGGCACAAAATGCTAGGCTGGGTACAAGTTAGCATGACTTAATACATAAAGTAGTCAGACAATTTAGCCACATTAGGGGCAAACATGGTAACATTTTGCTATTGCCAGTCAGAGAAGACTATTTAAAAAAATGCACAGCCTGCATGGGATCCATTGTAGCAAAACAAATAAGGAACTGCTCAGTGGGTAGGTGGCTAGTCATGGTGATTAAAGCTGCAGTGAAGTTGCACTTTCAATACCAAAGTGAATAATAATGCCAGTCAGTTACTTTTGCAGTTTTACTGTATGGCTCACTATAGACAAATTTGCTAAAATGTTTCACACCAGTCAATGCAAAAGAAATAGGTTGCACCTAAGCCTGCATTTTAAGTGGAGGAGCCAGGATGGCAAACCATATCTGAAATGCATTCAGCAACACTTCTGTATCTCTGCACAGTGCTAGTGTCTCATGCAGTTAAGTGCAAACTGCTCACAAATTCACATGTAATACAACTTAGGTGCCATAAGTATGCCAAAAGCTGGCTAACTGCACACTACAACTGACAACTGTCCCCTGCCCAATTACAACTTGAAAAATACTGTTATAAGTAGTGTGAAACAAACCTCAGCTGCTGCAGTCTCCACAATAAACTAATAATTCCTCATCCCTGGTGGTCTCGCACACCTCCCCCCTCCAAACACAGACATACACAGGGGCAGTGCTGATATCCACAAAAAATAGTTAACTGTTCATGCAGTCCATTATCCCGACTTGGAACACCCCATCTCAGTTCTAGACTTAGTATTTCTACAGCCTGCAACACACCAGTGTGGCTAGTTGTTAAATGGCTTCCATAGTGCAAACACATTTTGTCATACCTTCAAGTCACCAAGCAGCCACTGCTATAACTGCATAAAGTATGTTACTCACCTCTAAATAAAGAAAGTTCATAGTGCAAAGACATGGTCCAACAGAGAATGGCAAACGTAGATGATCAGGGATGGTAGAATCAACTATAACATATGTATGCACTGAAGACTCTGGGTCTGGAGTCCCTGAGAAACGCACTGAATGGATTACTCCTGAATGATCTACTTCCTGAAGGTACACTACTTTCAGTGCTAATCCTATACCTTGGACAAGGCAGTGAACCAAATGGAGTTCCGCGTGCTCCCAAAACTGTTCACTTGCATGGTTGTAGTCCAGTGTAGTCAGTTAAGCCTACATGCTCTATATGGGTATGCAGACCATCTTAACTAGGTTGCATGGTTACTTTTTTTTAATTTCTCCAAATCTTTTGAGTTTCTAATACCATGATGGGACTGGACCCCATTCCTAAGTCAAAGTACAATTAAATTTCATGAAATTAGTAATGTTTCAATCTTTGATGTCAGCCAGAAGTGTTCTTTGCAGCACCCGCAATCTGCCCAGTAATGACTCTTTCTGCACTTCATATGGAGTTACATGTATTGGTAACATATCAAAATATAACTGTAGATAAAAGACCCGTTGCTCCTACTACTACTGATACTATCTGGGTATCTTTCTTCCACATTGCTCTCATTTCTGCATGCAAATCCTGATATTTTACAATTTTGTCTCTCTCTGTACGCAAGACACTGTAGTCAATGGGTTTGGCGATTTCAGTGATCAATGCTACTTTTGTCTTCTTTTCGTGGACCACTATATCCAGTTTTCCAGCATCTACCTCTTGAACTGTTGGTAATGGATGACCCCATGTAATGTAGACTTCTTTTATTTTCTATGATGCTCTGTGGTGTTTCCAGTGTTTTGCAGCCACATCAATACCATAATGTTTGCACAATCCCCAGTGCAACCATCTTGCCACATTATTATGCCTTTCAGTATACAGTCCTTCTGCCATTAGTACGTCGCAACCAGCAACAAGGCATGCAACTGTTACCAATTCTGTTTTACACAACCTACATTTGCCTGTTTAGCCCATATGTTCAATGGACTTTGTAAACCAACGTGTATGTAACTCACTATCTTGTGCTGCCAATAACCTTTCATCTCTTGGTTTGAATTTGCCTGTCCTTAACCATTCCTGCATTCGTTACTGATCAATATGAGATCCTTCCAGAAGTTTTCTATACTTGCAACTATATTTATGCATTTTCCACATTTCTTGCCTTCTCATCTGATCCTTCACCATATATTCTCTTCTTTTTTGGCACATTCAGTTGCTGCCTGATTTTTATCTATTTGTGGGTTTGATTTCCATTCCTACTTGATGCCAATTATGTTTCTGCTAGCCTAAGCAGGGAAGTCATCTTAGATTTATTCTCATGTTTCAAAACTTTCACTACATTTGGGTCTTGTGAGGTCAGCAGATATGTGTGGAGTCCCACGACTGCAGATCTATACATGTAATCAATTTCAAGGAGGCCCATACCTCCTTCAGAACAGGGAATATATAATCTTGGCATGCATGTTTTTTTTAAATCATTTGGTGAGCAGGAAGCATACTTCTTGTTTTCCTATCTAATCTATCCAACACATTTTGGGGCCAGTCAGTCACTCCAAAACTGTAAATTAAGACAGGAAGAACAAATTAGTTTATAGCTTGGATTTTGTTCCTAGATGTCAACACGGTTTTCAGGATTAATTTTAAGTCTTCTAAAGTATTCCTTAAAATGGGACACCTAGTCTATAGCTTTAACCCTTCCAAGGCCTGAAATAGCCTACCACTAGATATAAGATCCCTTGAACATCCCAATCAATTCAAAACTGCTACCAAAAAATACCTTCATGAAAAATGGACTTGCCAATTAATTATCCCCCGTAAACACTCCCCTATAACCTTCTAATTCTCTTCTCTCTTCAATAAACAAACTTACTACTTTATCTTCTCCTCTTGGTACATCACTGTACAAACATAACTAGTAAAATATTTCAGCTATGTAACTATTGCACTATTATGTATATAATATGTAATTATGAATGTAGCCCTCTGATGAATGTATTTCACTTGCCACAGTTTAATGTGTGGTACTGATGAATGTAATGTGTGGCACTGTAATACAGTAATATGTGGTACTGCTGAATGTATTTGTATATGTATTCAATATAACATTTCTATTTTCTGTTGGAGCTTTTCTCCTCGGGTCTCTGCTGAAAATGGGCATTTGTAGCCAAGTCGGACAAACCCGGTCAACAAATATACAATAAATAAAATAAAAATAAATGTTTTATTCACATGTGTTCATGTTTTATTGTTGATCCTTCATCAATTCCCAAATATTTACACTCCCTCTTGCTCATGTTCTTTTACATCACATTCTTGTCCTAAACTGATGTTTTCTTGGTGCTGCAGTTTTCCTGCTTTAAAGGCTGCTTTCGCACATTTATCAAGACCAAATGACATTCTTAGATCATCTGAAAAAGTTGTGACAACTTGAAGTTGTGCTTTCAGTTCCTCATCTGATGAGCTATATAGTTGTAAATCATCGACAAAGAGAGATGAGAAGTCTATACACTTTGTTACTTTTTAGGAGCCAAATTATATCCATAGCCCAAGCTGTTAAGTAGACAGTTTATGGATTAAGGGCAAGACAGAATGGCAGCGGTGACAGAAAGTCACCCTGGAATATCCCCCTTTGAATTTTTATCCCTGGAATAATAATTTGTCCTTTATCATGGCTTAGTTGCAAAGTGGTCTGCCACTCTTTCATGTTCATTGTAATGTAGGCGTTCAGTGTAGGGTGTATCTTACACATTTTTAAGCACCATTATCTAAGAATGTGGGATATAACACATTTTTGTAGTCAGTCCAAGTCATACTTAGATTCTTCCCTTTTTTACAGTTATCCACTATTACTTTAATTAACAACAAATGATCCTTTGTTCCATATAACTTTCTTTTATTGCCCTTTTGTTCTATTGCCATAATTGAGTTTTCTTCTAAATGACTATAAACTCTGTTGGCATCAGTTCCAATGTGTAGTCTATACGTCGTCAGAAGGTAAGTTATTGGTCTACAATTTTTAGGGTAGCTTGCAGGTTCAGTCAAGTAGGAGCATTGTTTTTTCCTGTTGTTAGCCAGGTTGATGTGTGTTTGGGGTGTGCATATAAATAGTTCTTACTCATGGCTAAATCTTCATGCAAAAATGATAATAAATTTTATCCAGAAGTTAGGTACTGCATCTGGGCTTGGGGTTTTCCAATTAGAGGCTTTTCTTAACTTTGTTTCAATCTCTCTGACTGTTACTTCATCCCATTTCATATCCTGTACCTTTAAACTTCTTATTCTTTCTTTTATTTCTTCTATTTAGCATCTTTGTTATGTTCCACAGGATCTTCATAGATACTTCTCCAAAATGTATCTATTTCTTCTTCTTTTTTGGGTGGTCTCACAACTCCTTGTACTTTGTTTCCCAATTCTCAGTAAAACTTTTTGGGTCATCAATAAACTGCTTATTTTGTACTTTTCCTTTATATTTATCTACGTATCTTCTATGTTTTTCCGCCTGTACAATATTTGCCTCTAATAGTACAAACAGATAAATGCTAGCAATGTTTTTGAAGGCATTATCAACCTCTGAAACAAAATAAATGCTAGCCAATAATTGCAACATGCACAGAGATTTCAGGAAACAAACAGCAGTCAAGAACAGAAAAACGTAGGTGTAAAGATAAGCATAAGGTCATGAAACAGTGCAGAGCTTGAACAGGAGTTACATCTGACAAACTCAAAGTGGGAGGGTAGTAGGAACAAAACAGCACAATAGCCAACATACAAATTACAAAATGGAATGCTGGACATCTGGATAAAGATATTCTCTAAACAGCAAATATCACATAAGAAAACAGAGCTCATGTAATTAGCATTGCAAAAAAGGATCAAAATAAGTGGATAGTTCTAGTGTATTGTGCATATGGAAGACACTCCAGTCTTGCTTTCTGGTGGCTGTAGTCCAAAAACTCCTAAAAACAAATTAAGTTTCAATTTTTAACTAAAAACTGAAAGCCAGACTTGATAACTAGGAGGCACACATTTTTCTAAATTCACTTAAAAGCAGAAATGCTTTGTAGTTTATTTCAAGAGTATTTTACAGAAAGCAATTCCCCGATTTACAAGCATTTTTTTTTAAATTCCAGCAATCACCAGCTGCTTCTTCAGCTGACATCAGATCAGTAGTAGAAACTTCAGTTTACAGTGGTATGCCAATGTTTATATAAACACTGATCTCTTGACTGCTGATGCTAATGTCCTCTCTAGACAATTACAGTTACTATGGCTGCAATTAGGTCCTAGGAAAAAGCAAAGTCAAAGGACATCAGATTGGATATAATGACAGCTCTTAAATGCAGTACAAACCATTACATCTTTTGCTGTCTGCTATCCTGTTGTCAGCTGCAGGTAATAATAAGTTTTGTATAAACAAAGAATGACAACACCCTGTAATTAAATACATCCAAGGCTGAGATGACAAAGGCAAATAAATACATCACTATATTTCTGTATACAAAGAACATTTAATGATTACCCTTGCCCATTTAAAATGAGGGTCTTTTACTCTTTAATGAATACATTTACAATAACAAAAATGTTAACTTTGCTGAGAACTAGACAAGTGAGTTTTGCCGATACTAAATATGGGCCTTAATCAGGAAACGGGGAACTGTTTAAAGAGAATAAAACAAAAGATAGTCTCCTGTAGTTCTACTGCATTTTTATGCTTTTTAAATAAATGTAATTATTTTCTTATGCTCCTGTACATTAAAGTCATATCCTCCAAAATATATGACTTCTTCTTCGTCTGGCTTTTTCCCGGTTAGGGGTCGCCACAGCGGATCATCTGTCCGCTCATGATTGGCAGTGGAGTTTTACAGTGTCGAGTTGCCAGCCTGGAGCCCAACCTTCCACAGAAGGCACACACATTCACACCTAGGGCCAATTTAGAGTGTCCAATCCACCTACTGCATGTCTTTGGGATGTGGGAGGAAACCGGAGCACCCGGAAGAAACCCACGTGACCACAGGGAGGACGTGCAGACTCCGCACAGAAGGCACCCCAGCCGAGAATCGAACCGGAGAACCTCTTGCTGTGAGGCAACAATGTTACCCGCTGCACCACCATGGCCTAATGTCTAAAATATTCTTTGGTGTAATTTCCATTGTTCTCACTGACAAGCACTCACCACAGAAAAGTACAACTGTGTGAAATACTTAGCATAACATTAGGCCACCAAAAGAGAAACTCTAGTAGCACTAACACGTGGGCTTCTGCTTCGTCTTACTAGAGTTTTCCACTGGTTAGGTTCCTCTTCTGCAAGATAATTCCCATCCTGCTTTGCTGTCTAGCACTGGATGAGGGATGTACCACAGAAGGGGCACTGTTAGTCCATCCTGACATTCAGTTCTTTTTAGACTTCAGGATTGGCCCAACTGCTTTCTTTCCTGCACCCAATTGACCCATCAATTCCTCTATCCAGGTAACAGCCCTACAGCAACAAACATTCCATGGTGAAAGTTAACAATCAAGTTTTAGGGAGCAGGGAGGGCATGCAGGTCCTGGTGAGTGCCTTAACCCTAACCCCAGGACAGCTTGCACACATCTGCACTACAGCAAGTGTCACTAATGCAGCAGGCCAGAAGCACCCCCCCAACACACACACACACACACACACACACAGGATGGGTGACCTTTTGTCGACCTCTCACTCCCACGTTCCACTATACAGTTCTTCTACTGCTTGTGCTAACAGCTACACACAGGTCATCAAGGGTGCAGTCAGGGCTTCTAACTCATTCTGACATGCAGCCGGGACCCCACATTCAATTTCTTCAGACCAAAATATGTTAAAACATTTCAGTGTGGTGAATTAAAAACGGAATCACTGTAAGCATATCAACAGCTAAACACAATTAAAGAATCATGACAATATACACAACTCCAAACATAAAACAAGGCTGTGAGAAGAAATCCTTAGTGCTACAATACCAGACTTGAAGTCCTGAAGATACACTGTTATGGTAAAAGGTTCATACTAGGCTATCTGCCCTAGGGCATTTATAAGCCTAGCCAGATTGTGTTTGGCTTTCGCCACCCATTTTAAATTAATTTTGCTATGCCTTTTTTTGAGGTTAGTATATTGTGCCTCTGTCTAACAGTGACAAAGAAGTGATAGCCGGGGTAAACCTACGATCTCCCATCCACTCATCAAGATTCCTCTTGAAGAGAGTCAATGTGGGACTCTGCCTAACCTGGACTGGGATTTTATTCCAGAGTGAAGGGAGCCTCTGGGTTATGAATTTGTCCCTCCAGCATGTCCTATTTATTTCAGTGCTGAGGTTCAAGTCTCTCGAGCGCGTAGTTCGATGGGATTTGGATTTTCTGAGGTGCAGCATGTCCATTAGATCCAGGTTGGACATGGCTTTATACGTCAGGCACAGATCGCTTCTGAGCAGGCGGTATGCCACTGAGTAGAGCTGGAGTTTCTTTAACCGGGCAGCATATGGCATCTGTTTGAGCCCTTTGATCCTCTTGGTGAGGTACTTTTGGGGTCTTTCCAGTTGCTGCACTTGTCTGGGTAAGGTACATTCCAAAAGGGGCATTGTACTCAATTATGGGCCTGATGAGGGAAGAGTAAAGAAGCACAATGACCTCCCCTGATCTAGATGTGAATCCCTTCATGATTAGGTGGGCTATATACAATGTTTTCCTAACCACTTTGGCCACGTGGTTGTCAAATGAGAGATTGCTATCAACTTGGGTCCCCAGGTCCCTAATGACTTCTTCTGCACTTAATGGATTACCACCTATGTGGTAATTTGTGGGCACTTTGTTTTTGCCAAAGGGGATGACTATACACTTTTTGGCATTTAGCTTGAGGCCATGGCTCTGGCACCAGTTGTCTGTTTCTATGAGGCCCTTTTGGAAGATGCTTGTGTCGGCTGGAGAGTTGATTATGGCGCCCAGTTTGCAGTCATCTGCGAACTTGGTCAGCCACAGTCCTTCCGTTTTGGCCTGTACCGCCGAGAAATATATACTGAACAAGAGAGGTCCCAGGACTGAGCCTTGTGGGATGCCACTTGTAATTGGTTTGGAGTCTGACATGGCTCCAGCAATTCTAACCATGTGGGTTCTGTCCTTGAGCCAGTTTGCAACCCATCTAGTGACATAGGGGTTTATATTTAAGCTGGTGAGCTTATCTATAATGCCCGAGTGGGGTATTGTATCGAAGGCTTTTGCGAGGTTCAGGTAGGCTGTGTGGACCACCTTCCCCTCGTCAATGGCCTTGGTGACTGTTTCAAAAAAAATCGACCAGGTTTAAGAGGCAGGATCTGCCCTTAACAAAGCCAAACTGGGTAGGATCCAGTGTCTGTAGGTCCCCAATATCTTTATTTATGAGGTCCATAATGATCCTTTCCATAGCTTTGCAGACCAAGCTAGTCAGGCTTATGGGGCGATAGTTTCCAGGATCCGTTGAGGCACCACCTTTGTGGAGAGGGACCACTGTTGCTGTACACCACTCTTTGGGTACATATCCTGTAGTAAGGCTAAGATTGAACAGTAGTTTTATGTTTGGGTTTAACTCTTCTTGGAGTTCATGTAGGACGCAGCCCGGGACACCATCTGGTCCCATTGATGCTGTGTTTTTTGCTTTGGAGAGGGCGGCTCCTACCTGAGCATCTGAGATGCCAGGGGGGCAGCACACTGTTGGGATAGATATTTGCCCTTTTGGTGGGGGGGGGGGTTTGCACTGAACCTGTCAGCTAGGATGTTGGCAATGTCTGTGGGCTCGGTGTATTTTTTGTCATTTTGGACTAATTCTGAGCATATCTGGGAATTACCACCCAGGTTCCTAACATAACTAAAGAAAGCCTTGTGATTATCCTTAGTGTCCTGTGCAATTCTTCTCTCAAGCTGGCCTTAGACGATTTTATGAGTGCCCGTAGTTTCTTGCTAATACTGATCAGAGATGCCTTCCCTTTTTGGGATTTTGCTCTATCATGTAGTAGCTTCCTCCTTCTATTGTATAGTTTGTTTATGGCTGGGGTCCACCAGACAGGACATCTGCCTTTGGAGGATTGGGTCTTGGTTTTATTTGGGATTGCATGATCCATGCATTCCTGAAGGTGTTCATAGAATGCGTTTATAAAGGATTCTGCGGTCTGGGCTGTATTTTCCACAGGCCCGGGGGCTTTGAAGGATTCCGCCGGTTTTGAGGCGTGAAATTTGCTTTAGAGAAGTTTTTCACTGTGATTTTCTGGGTAGGGGTGGGGTCGGGATGTGAATATCCAGTGAGATTAGTTTATGGTCTGATCTTACCAGTGAGGGATACACTTCTGGTCTGGAGCATAGTGTCCCCATGTTGGTGATGATCAGGTCCAGTATGTTTTCCCCTCTTGTGGGAGTGGTAACAAGTTATTCCATAGCATTTGAGTTTATAAATTCTAGGAACCTTTGGGCTAGGGTGTTGGAGCTAGAGTAATGCTCCCAGTCTATGTTTGGGTAGTTGAAGTCGCCCAATATAATGGTGTTTGGAGAGACCTTTATATTTTCCAGTATTCTCAGGAAGGCCGAGTGGTGTTCCTGTGTTTGGGAGGGTGGTCTGTAGCAGGCTATAAACTGGAAGGCAGTTTTACCCACTGTTAGTTGCACATGGATAGTCTCTGATGCTTCGTGCTGTGCCACCAACCTGGAGGTGTGGGTATCCTTGACGAATATTGATACTCTCCCTCCTTTTGTGGTTCGGTCCAAGTTTTGGGGCCGAAAAGCATGGTATGAGGTATAACCTGGTAGTGCTGGGGTGCTCTCGGGAGCCTTGAACCAGGTTTCTGTTACTACACAGATATTGATGTTCTCCATGCTAAGGAGAGTTTAGAGTGCGTGCATCTTGAGGTTTAGACTTCTGGCGTTGAGTAGCATTACTCTTAGTTTCTTATCCCTTGTGATACCTATGGAGGTGGGTTTGTCTTTTGAGCCTTGCCTAAAAAGGCACTATGGGGGTAGCAAGAGCCTTTGCCAATATCCGAAAGCCCAGGGTGATAGGTGCAAGCCGCCCTAGCGAAGCATCGTGGCTTGTCGAAAGCATGTCATCCCAGGCTGACAGGCATTGATCCCCTTTGAATGACACCAATACTTAAGCCAATTGTTGAAATTGATCATCTTGTCTTCATATTGTGGCATCATTCTTGGTGAGGGTAAGATGCTACTCAAGGTCAGGGTCATACCGGCCTGGGCTACATGCTCAGAGAGCTCCTCTATGTCTCTTTTCATGTAGTCCAGGGAGGTACGTCTCAGGTCATTCACACCAGCATGGACAATGACTGAGTCATATTTGTACTTGCCTTGGAGTGACCTGAGTGCTTGTGTTATGTGGCGGATCCTAGCGCCCGACAGGTAGCTCACCGTGACCTTCTCCTTGTTCAGCCTGGTGAGTGGGACGTCAATGTGCCCGACGATAGAGTCACCTATTACAAGTGTATCAGGTGTGTTATTTAGCCTTAAGGGCTGTGACTGTTCGGCACACTGGCTTTGTGAGCTATGTGTTGCATGTGTTTTGTTTTGGGGTAGCGGTTGCTTGGGTGTCTGCTTTGGAGATCTCTGCTGCTTAGGCAGATTTTTATTTAGAGCCTCCAAGTATGTTTTTGTGTGTTTATGTGTTTGGTTTGTTGTCGTGGTAGGTCTATGTGAGACTGGAATTGTAGTGAGTGTGGTTTCCTTCTCCTCCTGACTGGTTACGCCAGTACTGAGTTGAGACAGCTTAGCCTCCAGTTTGGCTATATGGTTGCATCTCTCACATGTGTTGGAATTTGTTGGGAGGAGGAGAGGGTTGTCTGTGTACATGAGGCAGTTGTAACATTGCCTCAAGATTCCCAGATTCACCAGCTGGACCGGAGAGGAGAATGACAACTGACCTTCGGACATGCTAGAATAGTATTGGGAATTCCTTTACAATTGAAAAAAAGGGCCAATGGGGAACAATGTACTCAAGGGGAGTTTGTGAGGGTGCAGTGCTTTTAATTTTTTAGAGCTGACTTATATAATTGCTTTAGTGAGCAAGTGCCAGGTAACTTAAATGCAATGTGTTACAGGTAACTTAAATGCAAAAACGACATACAGTACCATCATTCTTCAGGAAGTATGCCTACAACACTAATACGTGGGCAGAATCGTCAGCAGTATTACAACTATCTAGTGCTGTAGACACCTGAAACAGGACTACCTGCAGACAGCTGCCTTATACTGTCGCTATAATGGGCATCTAGCTTGCAGTGTTTAAGACTGTGCGGATAGATATTCAGGTCATAGCCTGACATAGCTAAGATGAAACTTGGATGCTGGAGGACAAATACACATTTGCTTCAGGTTGCAGAACACTGGATTAGCTGAGTGAGGGTTGTGAGAGTTTGCCAATCCAGTCTACAGATGATTTGTGTACTTAGAATAGGCTTATGACCACATGCCTCTAGGCACATGTTATGGAATGCCCTGTACTGTAGTCACATCGCTGCCTTACCTGATACTTAAATGAATGCAGCGAGTTGTGTTCACATTCTTAAGCATTAAGTCAAATTCACTCAGGATGGGTGTTGGATTCTGCCAAAAGTCAGTCTTGTCTCTACTCCCGTTTGTAACTTACAGGACCTAGAAGTGGTACCCTTGCTCTCTGTGGATGATGTCCTTATTATGGCTGCAGCTGAATATCACCTCCCAAATGCACGAGTGACTCACAGAGAAGTATGAAGCACATGGCAATGAAAATCAGCAGCTCCAAATCTGAAGCCAAGACACTGTTTCAAAATAAGAAAGGACTGTTTTTTTTCACCTGGTGGGGATGGGGGAACTGGGCAGCTGCCCTTATAGGAGGAATTTGAAGTGGTCCTGTTAATAACTGATGGCAAGGGAAGCTCAAAACTAACAAATGGATTAAGGTAGTGGCTTCAGCCTCATGAGTGCTGAACTCGTATGTGATGGTGGTGGAGAGCAAAACTGTCAAGCAAAGCTCTCAATTTGCTGACTAATGTCCTTCTCTACATCAGCAGTCATGGGCGGTGAAAAGTGACCAAAACAATAAAAGTGAAGACATAACCAACAGAAATGATATTTTGCCATAAGGTCCTGGATTAAATCTCTGTGACAGGGTAAACACCATGATGAACAGGGATATCCTGTAAATATACCCAATGCTCTATCAGATCGAGAGAAAGCCTAATATCTGGCCTTAGACATCTTATAAATATGTCCCTTGGATGTGTTCCACTGCAGCTATCCCCTATCTTAAGCACAGGCCATTTGGAGAAGGTTCTAAGACAGACCCAAGATGCACTGGAATGACTCTCTCTCTCTTGGCTGGCCTGCAAACCTCAGAGATATGTCATAGAAGGATGGAGGGGGGTGCTGCTGTGCATCTGTGCACCTGACTGGTGTGCCAGTAGAAGAAACATCCTTATTTTTTGTTCTTCAATGAAAGAGCAGCTGGAGGTGGGGGGGTGAATCTGTAGTAAGCTGATCACTACAAGTAGATAGGTAGCGATCGGTTTAATACAGTAAAGTGCTTTTTTTTTTGTTCTTCACTTGAAGAGCGGAGGGGTTGGGGAGCTGGTTCTTGGTACCAGCAAAGGGTGCTAGCTAAGCCAGCTATGCTTCTGGCTAGGGAACTGGAATGCAAAACTGAAAGCACATGGTATGAAACTGAGTATAGACACGATAGTGGTCATGGCAGCAAATGGGGGAAATCTGAAAAAGATTAAAATTACATAAACCACAAACGAGATGCAAGGAGATAGCTGTCCTCAGTATGAACATAGCAGACCACCTTCACTTCCTTGTTTGAGAAAAATGAAAAACAAAAACTCAAACTAGGAATTATAAGCAACAGTTACAAACAGTCTAGCATTTCAGATAGTAATTCCTCTTCTGTAAAAGTTTTGAAGAAATAAACTTAAGCAGACTTACCTACCAAAATAACTAAGCTTTTATTTAAGATAATTGCTTTTATCCACCAACTGGACTTCATTAGATCAACTTTTCAAAAACCGCTTTACCCATGGAAAGTGAAATATATACTTAGTGAAAACAAAGGATCATAAATCATGAATGACTAACTCATACATAGTATTGAGCCAAATGACAATACAATAAAAGGTCATTAGTATTCCAAAATGTGCACAATGGTTGGAGACACTAACCAGCATGCCCGTTGAAAATCGAGCATATCACAATAGAAAAGTCCAGTCATTTTTTACTAGGATATGCTAAATAAAAAGCTATTTTCAAATATTTTAGAAAAGTATGAGAAAAAAATCAGAACATTCTGCAAAACTCTGGAGAGTTGAAAAGTACAGTACTGGCAGCATAACCGATCACAATGCATTTAACCTTACATCTCAATGATCCAGACTTTAGTAGAATGCTCTTCACTTTCTTCATATGTTTTCCCTGTCCCTAGTAGTTCCAGTAATGCTGTTTCAGTTTAGTAAAAATAAATAAAAACACAGAGGCATACCAATATCGATATGATCTCTTCTATTGCAGCTCCCTAACACTGTACTGATGTGCTGTGCCAAGCAGGCAGGCGTACATGCCATAAACATGCACAGTACATCAATAAACCATTAAAAAGGCTGAACAACACTAACGTCATTATACAGAGGCATTATTTAAGAAATTTAAGCAACTTCTTTCTTAAATAATATGATTGCATAAAGTACAGTTTTGTACCTACCATAAATGTAGATGTCCGAACAGGAATGCATCTGCAGTCATAACAAATGGGTTGTCCTGTCGTCAGGCAGCCCTTCGGTCGGCCGGATTCCAAAGTCTGGGTCTGGCCTCGGCTGGTGTCGCACTTCACCCGACGTCATAGCTGCAGTTCTTCGGGTATAAAGGCATCAGCCGACGCCATTTTCCTCAGTGTTTCTTGCCCCAGATGCCAGTTGCCCTCTTGGATAGCTAACTTTTGGATAAATGCCAATGTTTCCAAATAGTAGAAGGCAAACACAAAAAATAAGCATGTATGTACATATATACAAACAAATACACCATAAGAGATCCCCCCCCAGCTAGCTATTAGATGGGTAAATACCCTAGGAATACCACAGAGGGGAAGGAGGGTGGGTAATCCTGACTGCAGATGCATTCCTGTTCGGACATCTACATTTATGGTAGGTACAAAACTGTACTATGTCCTTCAAGGATGCATCTGCAGTCATAACAAATGGGTAGAATACCATAGCCAAACTAGGGGAGGAGGTAGAGGAAATTATGGTGTAGTTAGGATCCCTTGCAAAACAGCAGTGGCAAACCCTGCTCGGGATCTAGAGTATAAAGGTAAGTTATAATGCTTGGCAAATGTATGCACGGAGGTCCAAGTAGCAGCCTCTATAATGTCCTTGGTAGCCACTCCTCGTAAGAAAGCTGTGGTAGTGGCTGTAGCCCTTGTAGAATGAGGCCTTATGTTCTGTGGAGTTTGCTTTCCATGGTAGGAGTAACAGAATCTAATGCAATTTCCTATCCACTTGGAGATTGTCTGTTTTGAAATTGCTTTTCCTTCCCTTCCTGTTGCATATGCTACCAGAAGCTGGTCAGTTTTTCTATTGCCCTTGGTTCTGTCCAGGTAGTAGCGCAACTGTCTATGTACGTCCAAAGTATGCAGCAGTCTTTCCCCCTTGTTTTGTGGATTGGGGAAGAAGGTAGGTAGGTGGATTGCCTGGTTTAAAGACACTCTGGATACCACCTTAGGCATAAATGTAGGATTTGTTCTCATGGACACTCTATCTTGATGGAAGATTAGGAAGGGTTGTACTGCCATTAAAGCCTGTAGCTCAGAAACCCTTCTTGCTGAGGTAATTGCCAGCAGAAAAGCAGTTTTCCAGGATAGGTGTTGTAGATCTGCTGTTGCTGCTGGTTCGAAAGGGGCAAGTGTCAATTTTTCTAGCACAAAGTTCAAGTCCCATGCTGGTAATGGTGGTTTCCTAGGAGGTTTTACATTTTAATTCCTCTCAGAAACTGCCTGAGTAGAGGATGCGAGAAGACAGGGGATCAAGCTGTATTCTGCAGAAATAGCTGATGCATGTATCTTGATGGAGGAATAGGACAGGCCTGTATGGAAAAGCTCTGCCAAATACTCCAGGATGTTGGCAATGTCTACCTTTGACACATCTTTCCCCCTTTCAGTACTCCAAATGAGAAACCTTTTCCATTTTCCTGCATAGTTCCTTCTTGTTGAAGGTCTGCGGGCCTCAAGGATAATGTCTTTAACCCTTTGGGATAAATCTGGGTTAGTTGCTCTTATGTAATGTTCCAAGCGGTCAGCTGCAGAGTTTTCAGGTTTGGATGCAGGGTGTTGTAGTCGTTCTGAGTTAACAGCAAAGGAGTCAGGGGCAGTGTCCACATTTTCCCCCTGAGACATGCTTCTCAGTAATGGGTACCAATGTTGTCTTGGCCAGTGTGGAGCTATCAGAATGATCCTTGGACGTTCCTCTTTGATTTTCAATAGCACCTTGTGCATCAAAGGAAGAGGTGGGGATGCATATGCTGTCAGGCCTTTCCAACTGAAGGATAGAGTCCACCTTCCAAGCAAGTGGGTGGTAAGTCCTTGTGCAGAATTTCTTGAGCTGGTGATTGAGTGGGGATGCGAATAGGTCTATATGTGGCAGTCCCCATTTCTTTGTGATGACCTTGAAGATGTCCGGGTGTAGCATCCATTCGTGAGCATCCGAGGTAGTTCTGCTTAATATGTCTGCTAGGATGTTTTCTTTTCCCGGTACAAAAATTGCTTGTAACTGAATGTTGTAGCTCAGAGCCATATTCCATAGGTCCAGTGCCATCCGGCATAGAGGGTATGAATGAGTGCCTCCCTGTTTGTTGATGTACCACATGACTGTGGTGTTGTCTGTCCTTATCATCAACTGCCCTTCTTGGAGGAATGGTCTGAAATTCTGGATTGCTAGTTTTACTGCCAGCATTTCCTTTTGATTTATGTGCACGTGCAGCTGTTCTGGAGTCCATAAGCCTTGTATGCACTTGTCCAGCATGTGGGCCCCCCAACCGAGGTCTGAGGCGTCCGTTGTGATGGTTTGGCTTGGTTGAATGCTGTGGAAGGGCAAACCTGGGTTTGACTGGCATGCCTGAGCCCACCATAGGAACTCTTGTTTCAGGCATGGGATTAGTGGTATTTCGGTTTCTAAGCTGTGCCTGTGTTGAGACCATAAATTCTTCAGGTACCACTGTAGCTTTCTCATATGTAGTCTGGCATGAGGGACCAGGATTATGCAGGATGCCATGAAGCCCAAAGCCTGCAGTACTTTCCTTGCTGTTAGTTTGTTCTGCTCTGTTAATGCCAAGAAGTAGAGAGGAAGTTGTTCTTGTTTTTCTGCAGTTAGGAATGCCATCTGTTTTACTGTGTCCAATTCTGCACCTAAGAAGGTTATTCTTTGGGATGGTATCAGTCTTGACTTTTTTATATTGACTGTATATCCCAGGTTTTGTAGTAAGCAAATGACTGTTTGTAAGTCCTCTGTTAGCTTGTTTTTGTTGTCCGCTTGTATCAGGCAGTCGTCCAGGTATGGATATATTTGGATTCCCTGAAGCCTGCAGTGAGCGATTACTGATGCCAGGCATTTCGTGAACACTCTGGGCGCAGTAGATAAGCCAAAGGGCAATGCTGAGAATTGATAATGCTCGGATCCTGCAAGAAATCTGAGGTATCTTCTGCAATTTGGTCGTATGGGGACGTGCAGGTATGCCTCCTTGAGATCTAGAGTCACCAGCCAATACTCCTTGCCCAGCATGGAAAGAAGTTGCTGTAGGGTCAGCATTTTGAATTTTGGAACAATGATGAATGTGTTTAAAGCGGACAGGTCGAGAATAGGCCTCCAATTTTTCTCTTTCCTTGGTACCAGGAATAGTCTGGAGTAAAATCCCTTTCCTTGTTCCATAGATGGTACCCTTTCCACAGCTCTCATCTTTGCTAATTGAGCTATTTGTTTTAGAGCTTCTGTCTTTTGATTTGGTGGAAGGTTTGGCATTCCTCTTTTTCCTGGTAAAGTATGGAAATGGAACCTGTAGCCTTGGTCTATAGTTTGCAAAATCCACTTGTCTCTTGTGATATAGTGCCAGTTTTTTGAAAATAAGGCTAACTTTCCGCCTAAGGGTGCTGCTATTTGTTCCCTGGTAGGCGGTGCCAGAGCCAAGTCACTGTGATTGTCCTGTTGCAGTGGTAGTTGTTGTGTCTGTGCCTCGTTGGTTGTTACCTTGCCACTGGCGTCCCCTGTAGGCACCTCCTCTGGATTGATTTCTGCCTCTTGAACGCCTATTCCTGCCTCTCTGAGTTTTAGAGGAGTCTGGAAAGGACCAATTTTTGGAAGGCCAATTCCTGCTAAATCTTGGAGGCTGAACCTGTAAGAAATCTTTCACTGTTTGTACAGATTTTGCCTTCTCTTCCATTTTCTTCAGTACCTGTTGAGCAGGAGAGCCAAATAAACTGACCTTATCCATAGGAGCATCTAATAGTTTTGCTTTAACATGATCCGGCAAGACCTGTTCTTTCAACCATGCATGCCTTCTTATAACTGTGCCAGTCATGGCTGATCTAAAGGAAGCCTCCAGTGCATCATAGCCACATTTTAAAGAATGGTTACTAACCTGCTGAATGTTATGCACCATTTCTAAAACATATTTCTTATCTAAAGAATCATCAGAGGACAGTTTCTTAGTTAACTGATCAAGCATATACTCCTGGTATTGGATCATATGAAACTGACAGTTCAATGCCCTAGCTGAGAGAGTAGCAGAGGTGTATACTTTTTACCCCATCTCTAAGGACCTGGATTCCCTTTCAGAAGGAGAGGGTTTTTAACTGAGGTCGGCTACTGCCTTAGGCCCCTGTGAGATAGTCTCGGGATCTGCAAAAGGAGTCTTGTATAAATGGTGATGAGTGTCCGGGACCCTGTAGAACCTATCGGGCTTAGCAGGGGCTGGAGGTAAAGTATCAGGAGCAGTGCTAGCATCATTAAATGCATCATCTACAACAGGAAGAACTGGAGGTATAGCTAAAGGCCTATGTTGTGGTAAATGTAAAAAGGTCCAAAGCCTTTTCCTTGAATCTGAGAAATCTTGTCCCTGCCATTGGAATTGCTCTCTCATGGCATGTAAGGTTTCCCCAAAGGAAAATTCCTCTGGTGGAGAGGCAGAAGGAATCGATTCCTCAGCATCGGAGTCTTCATAAGTAGAAAAAGGAGCCTCTGGATGGTCTGTATTGTCTGTATCGTCAGAATAATCATCTGAGGACACTGGCTCAGGGGGCTCTGCTCTAGGTCTCTTTTCTGGAGGAGGTTGAGAGGCCCTGTCTGGGTGAGATTGGGATCCCCTAATTAAAAGAGATGAGATCCTCTGCCAGAGTGAGCATTTGGGAACTGGAACTGGGCCTGTGAGAGGGGGGCTTAACAGGCACAGACTTAGAAGTTTTGGCTGCTTTAGCCCTGGCAAAGGCCTTTATGGACATGGCTGCAGGCGGCCTAGCAGCACCACGTGCAGGGGTTGAAACATCCAAAGGGATGGTGTCCGATAATTCTTGTGAAACCACAACAGCAGGTAGAACTTCAGAGGCCGATTCAACTAGGTTAGAAGGGGCCTCGGTAGTAGTCATGGATTCGGCTGAAGACAGAACCGTTGGCTCAGTTTTGGCCGAAACCGAGACACTCGCGGTTTGCTTAACCGCGGTTTCGGCCGAAACCGCGGACCGCGAGTGTCAGTCCTTTTCTTTGCGTTTCTTAACAACTTGTGAAGTCGGAGGATCCGACGGCATTATATACGCAAAATCTGAGCCGAAAAACTGTTCAGCAAACTCCGACCGACGTCTAAGCGTCCGTCGGTTGAAAGAAGCACAGGCTAAACAAGCTGCTACGTCGTGGTCTGGGCCTAAACAAGGTAAGCAGTAAGAGTGGAAATCTTTATGAGGTATTTGTTTCCCACAAGTTAAACAGTTATTCACTTTTTCTGACATCGGCTGAGGCAAGAAAGAGTCCCCAACGGGTACTTAGCTTTTAGAAGTCTTCGAAGTAGTATTCGGTAGTAGTAATCTCTGGATCTGACCAACCAGCACTTGCGAACAGCTTCTGCTTCGGGCGCCACGCGGCAAGAAAGACTGAGGAAAATGGCGTCGGCTGATGCCTTTATACCCGAAGAACTGCAGCTATGACGTCGGATGAAGTGCGACACCAGCCGAGGCCAGACCCAGACTTTGGAATCCGGCCGACCGAAGGGCTGCCTGACGACAGGACAACCCATTTGTTATGACTGCAGATGCATCCTTGAAGGACATCAGCAATAACCCACTGCTGGATATGGGTATTGCACGATTTAATCATGGTTGGTTTTGTTTGATCTCTCGGGCTCCGCTTTTGTGATAGAATTTACCCACAGTTGGTGTGGTTTTGTGATACTTTAACAATAACCCACAACTGGGTGTATGTAACTCATGACAGGCTATCCTACCAGTATAAGCAAACCTGATGTAACAAAAGCCACCTTAAATCCCCACAAGGATGGGTCACAACAAAACAGTAAATAAAACAGGGTCAATCTTGACCTTTAAACCAGAGAAATACATTCTCAATGTTGGTGATACAAAAAGACCACATACCTGTGTTAACAAAATTAAGTCCCCACATGCCCTAACCATAGGGCAACACAGTACAAGGCAGGTAAAACTAGGTGGTAAAAAATGAACATAATCAATCCTAACAGCAAAGCGTACTAAAAATCAAATCAAATCTGATTCTGATACTCCTTGTGTATTAATCATGAACTTACCTCAACACTAAGAAATGCAAAGAATTTGACAATCATCCCAGCAACAGGAATAGTGTCAAAAGCATCATCAAGGTCCAATCAAGGTCCAGATAAGCAGTGTGGACTTTATGCCCCTTATCCATAACCTTAGAAATCCTTTCAAAAGAACTCAGCCAGGCTAATCATGGCTTTACAAGGCCGAACATGTGTATACCCAGGATACAAGGTCACCTACATAACTGTTTACTAGGTCAGCTACATGTTTCATAACCTTGCAAATACTACTACCAAGACTAATAAGTCTGTAATTCTCAGGGACAGATGAGGGACCACGTTTATGCAAGGGCACTGCAACTGTCATTCTCCACACCTCAGGGACAGTGGAGAATGAATGAAGCATTACTAGGTGGGCCTTTACACATCTTAGACATCCAGGGGATATTGTCAGGAACAATGGAAGTTGAATGTGTGCCAAAAGTACTTGGTCCAAAGTGATTTCAAGAGGGTATGTGTGACATGAAATGGAGGAAACAGAGGGAAGGGGGGTGGAGCTGGAAGATAATTTACCTGCAGAAATATTTGAGTAAGCGGTGCCAGTGGAAATTACTTTAATACAGGACTGTTGGTTATGTCTACGTTTCCAAATAAGCAAAAGGACTGTCTTTTGAATTAGCTGTAACCCTAAGTCTATATGGCCTTACATTTCATAGGAGACAAGTTTGAGAAACTTACTTACATGCTTTAAATCCAGTTTGAAATTGAGTGGTTATGTTTTAGTGATGGCAGAGGCTGTTCCTTTAAGAGTTTACTGACATAGTAGTTTCATCATATGGGTATAGTTTTAAACTTGCCAAAACTGTTATGGATCCACCAATGCATCTAAGAGGAAGTACAATTTCCCTCACTAGGCAGATAGGAGGCAGGTTTGGTTACAAGGGTTGATGAGGAGTTGTACCATTTGTAATTATCAGAAAGACGAGAAAATACTAAATTGGTTTTAGAACAAACCTTGAATGTAGATTATTAGGGACCACACAGCAGGTTTTCAAAGGCAAGATCAGAGTGAGATGGTCAGATTTGACTACGGAGGGGGTAACAAATGCAGGGTGGTGCAACAGGGAGAAATGTTTGGGCTACTAGAGTACTTCGGATTAAAATCACCTTTTCTGATATGACTGAAATACACGGCTGAAGAGTCAGTGAAGTATTTTATGTTTCTTAATACATCTGTGATTTTTTTTTGAGGCACCCTCAAGGTAAAACACTGTTTTTTTTTTCTTAAAGCTTCAACCTGTAATTCTCAGTTCTTAAACCAGTGTTCTGCTTAGTAAACATCTCTGCAGGGTAAACTGATAAGCACAACGATCCACTACTGCAAAGAGAGGTAAAATCTTTATCTGCAAACTGATCCCCCCCCAACAGAGGTAGAGGTCAGCAAGAGAGACCAATGGAAAAATGAGATGGATTTCCAGTTTGCCCAGCAGAGAGAGAGAGAGAAAATGGACACATCAGAAAATGGTTAGATAAAGCACCCAACATATTTAATTAAGCAAATAAGGATTATTTATTTATTTACTTATTTATTTTTATTCATTCAACACTTGTTTACCAGAAAAGTCTGATCGGGAAAGGGCCCATTTTCAGCGAAGGCCTGGGGAGAAATGCTCCAGATGCACGTCTGTGGAATGTGGAAGGAAACCAGAGCACACAAAGGAAACCCACGCGAATGCAGGGAGGCCATGCAGACACTGCACAGAAGGCACCCCAGCCAAGAACCACATAGGAGAACCTCTTGCTGTGAGATGATAATGCTGCACCACTGCATCACGTTATATGTGTTCTTTGCAAGACTAATATAAAAAAAAATACACATTTAATTATCACGGCCAGTGGAAGCTGGATTAACATTTCACTTCAGTAAGAGTGCAAAACCAAAAACATCCTAGCAACAATACCAAGCAAAAGCCGGCAATTAATAGTCCATCTTCATTATTATACTAATAAAGCTGACAGCCCTGAGCTATCCATCAGCACAACTGATGTGAACAGCAAGACTTTGTTAGTACATAGTGAAAATATGAATAAAATAATCTATACAACAACTTAAGTGAACTAGGCACCAGGTCATACCTTATGGAACATCATGTGGGGCCAAATGACTAATAAAACAGACTTGGAAAACATTCCAGAAGAACAGAAGTAAGGACACAGTGTTCCTGGGGGGTCCATGTGATAGAATGCTACACAATTTATTTATATTTCGGGTTCAGGAAAACAGAAACCATAGAGCAACACGTACACATCAGGCTACACGAGTCCTATTGATGCAACTGTAATCAAAAAGTAATTCACTTAATATGTTCAGCTGAATCCCATTTTAAGTTGGAAAACAGCAACAGTTTTTATTGATGCTGCTAAACTATGAGGGTACAGATGTTTTCTCCTACTTCATGTACAACCTCTGTATTAGCATATTTACAGATGCAGCATTGTGTGTGTGTGTGTGTGTGTGTGTGTGTGTGTGTGTGTGTGTGTGTGTGTGTGTGTGGTTCAGGGGCCATCCCTCCTGCAATATTTTGTATTTTATTGTAGTTTTATAGCAGATTGTGTTAGTAGTTGCCTTTTTTCAGTTCATTTTTATTATGTTTAATACTTTGTTATGAAACAGGCTTTAGCCACCCACCTCACACCAGTCCTTAAATACAGAGTATCCATTCTCATCCTCATTTTACTGGGGATAATTGACTTTACTGATTAGACAGGACAAAAAGAGTCTTATGTACTGAACATAAGCTTACTGTCACCAAGCAAATACTCATTATATACATTAGTGAATGCTACAATACAGAACATTTTACTGCAAAGGAACAAACATCTTCATCAAACCTTCCACAAAAAAAGAGAAATAATGTATTTCCCAAGTCAGTGGAACCTTGGATGTAGTATAGAGAAGCATAGGTATAGGGGGTAGAGACCTCAAACTGGGGAATGAAGCCTCCCTGCAAAAATATCTTCCAGTCATTTTTTTTAAATAACATACAACAACAGAATGGGGTAACAGGAAACTTGGACAGGTAAGCCTTGCATCTGTAAACATTGGCTCAATATGTCACAGTAGGCTCACATTATTTAATTCTTTACAGAACAGACACTCTTAACAACACTCATATAAAAATAGACCATATTTTATTGGGCAACTCGTCCAGACTTTTTTTCCTTGTGTCACGAAATGAGACTCAAGCTATTCATCCTCCATCTGCTGTGCTACAAGAGGCTTGTGGGATAACAGCCACGGATTGAGGTAATCATTCTGCAGGAAAGTTGGAGGTTTTCTGCACAGTCCCTCAGATCACACATATGCATGCACGCACACACACACATGGCCGAAGGGTAGGCACCGCTTGGCAGTCTAAATCACGAGGCTCTGACACATGTAAGAAATGCAGTGGATCAGATGATCTCACCTCACCCCAGAGGGTGAGTCAATTTCAGTCTTTCACTTCTATTTCCCTAGGTGGCTCTTCATCAAGCAGGCTTGCTAGTCTAACTCACGTTGCAGGGAATACTGCTTAGAGCTTTATTTTTCTAGAAGATGGTACATGACCATGTTACTTCGTGAGTCAAGAGAATGTTAGCAAGGCTTAAAATCTCGATGAAGAACACCATGCTGCTATTTAACTCTTTACTAGTTTACCGGAAAGCACAAAACACTGAGCTTCACAGAATTAATATCAAACCAAAACAATTTAAATGGAAACCGAGACTACAGAAGCAGAACGGCATGCATGACTTGGCAGAATATTCACAAATGCATAAAAGTACAGTTGTGTACCTACCATAAATGTAGATGTTCAAGTGTATTCACTGTTGCAGTCATTACTCTTGGGTTATCCTGCTGGCAGGCTACCCGCAGTCGGCCTGAATTCCAAAGTCCTGGTCCGGCGTCAGTTGCTGTCGCTTCTTCCCTGACGTCAGTGCGCCAGAGGTATAAAAGATGCAGCCGACGCCATTTTCTTCAGTTTTTCTTGCCCCAGATGTCAGGTGACCCCAGAAGGGTAGGCTGAATAGATTATGCCAATAAACATGCATGCACTAAAGTAAACATTTCCTTCATCTACAAGCAAATACATCACATAAGTTGTATAGAATAGAGAAGTACAGATAAGACCCAGCAAATGAAAGGGGGATGGTGGGAGGGTAACCTGGACTGCAACAGTGAATACACTCAAACATCTACATTTATGGTAGGTACACAACTGTATTATGCTCATCGTGTTTCACTGTTGCAGTCATTACTCTTGGGTTGAATCCCAAAGCTGAGGATGGGTGGCTGGGCTAAACAGGATTAGGAGAGGCTATGAGGCCCTGCAGAACTGCAGTGGCAAAGCCTGCTCTGGATTTAGAGTAGAGAGGTAAGTGGCAGTGCTTTGTAAAAGTGTGCACTGAACTCCAAGTTGCAGCCTCTAAGATTTCTTTGGTTGGTACTGCGCTGAGGAAGGCTGCTGAAGTGTCTACTGCTCTGGTAGAATGAGGCCTAATGCCCTTAGGCAGTGATTTGCCTTGCTGTGAATAGCAGAAACAAATGCAATGGCTTATCCATTTAGAAATAGTCTGCTTTGAGATAGCCTTTCCTTGTGATCCTGCAGCACGTCACTAAAAGTTGCTCAGTCTTTCTGAAAGCTTTAGTTATGTCCAAGTAGAAGCGTAGCTGTCTGTGTATGTCCAAAGAATGCAGAAGTCTTTCACCCTTGTTCTGTGGGTTTGGATAAAAGGTAGGCAAGTGAATGGTTTGGTTAAGGGCCACACTGGACACCACCTTAGGCATAAATGTGGGGTTCATCCTCAGAGAAACCCTGTCTGGATGGAAAATGATAAAAGGTTCCACAGCCATGAGTGCCTGTAACTCCGAGACTCGTCTTGCAGAGGTTATTGCTAGGAGCAGAGCTGTTTTCCAGGATAAGAATTTTATTGCAGCCGTTGAGGCTTGCTCAAAAGTAGGCAGTGTGAGCTTTTCCAATACATAATTGAGGTCCCATGCAGGTATTGGTGCTCTCCTTGAAAGTCTTATGTTTTTGGCCCCTCTGAGATACTGCCTTATTAAAAGATGAGAAAAAATAGGTGGTTCCGTATTGTAATGGGCTGAAATGGCAGAGGCATGAATCTTAAATGATGAAAGGGATAGGCCTTTGTCCAGCGTCTCAGTTAAGTATTGTAAAATCTGAGGAATATTTGGTACAGATGTGTCAATTCTTTGTTCCTGGTTCCAAGCACAGAATCTCTTCCATTTTTCTGCTTAAGATTTTCTGGTACTGGGCCTCCTGGCCTCCAAGGTAACATCCATGACGGCTTTTGAAAGAGGAGTGTTATGAATGGCTACACTATCCGCCATGCTGCCAGATTTAAGGTCCTGAGTTGGCTGTGCAGGATCTGATTGTTTTATTGGGTCAGTAAGTGAGAAGTTTGAGGCAATGTCCAGGCTGGACCTTGAGACAAGTTCTTTAGGATTGGGTGCTGGCATGATCAGTATGGGGCAATCAGTATCATTTTTGGCTTCTCTTGTCTGACCTTTAGGAGTACCTTCGGGAGGAGTGGCAGTGGAGGAATGGCATATACTTTTAGGTTTTTCCAGCTGAAGGATAGGGCATCCACTTTCCATGCTAGCTTGTGATAAATCCTTGTGCAGAATCTCTGTAATTGGCAGTTGTGAGGGGAGGCAAATAGATCTATGTCTGGGCATCCCCATTTCCTTGTTATGCTGAAGACTTGTGGATCCAGTTTCCACTCGTAGGGATCCATGAGGTTTCTGCTTAGTTAGTCTGCCAGAGTATTTATTTTTCCTGGCAGGAATTGTGCTTGCAGGTGAATTTGAAAAGTCAATGCTGTGTCCCACAAAGTCATGGCTTGTCTGCAGAGGGGGTAAGAATGTGTGCCTCCCTGTTTGTTTATGTACCACATGACTGTAGCATTGTCTGTCTTTATCAGTAGTTGTCCTGGATGAAGTAGATCCTTGAAAGCTGTCAGGGCATTCTGAACAGCTAGCATCTCTTTCTGATTGATATGAAGATGCCATCTGGCATGCGGGCCATGTACCCTGAATACATTTTCCTGCCATGTGGGCCCCCCAGGCATAATCTGATGCATCTGTTGTTAGTGTCTGCCTGGCTGTGGGTAAAGTGAATGGCTGCCCCTTGTTGTGGTGATAGGCCTGTGCCCACCATCGAAACTCCTGTTGCAGGCAGGGAATGAGGGTAATTAATGTTTCCAGGCTGTGGCAATGTTGAGTCCAAACACTTTTTAGATACCATTGTAGTTTCCTCATATGCAGTCTGGCATATGGAATTAGCAGAATGCAGGATGCCATGAAGCCCAAAGCCTGCAGGATTTTCCTTGCAGATAACTGGGTCTTTGTTGCCAACATTTTGAATTAAGAAGTCAGTTGCCTTTGTTTGTCTGGATTGAGATAAGCCATCTGGGCAGTTGTATTTAAGCTTGCACCCAGTAATATTATCTCTTGAGAGGGTACTAGTTTTGATTTATTTTCGTTTACTGTGTACCCTAAACAAATTAGTAATCTTTTTACAAACGCCAGATACTTTAGTAGAATGCCTTTGTTCTCTGCTTGAATAAGGCAGTCGTCCAAGTAAGGATATATTTGAATTCCTCTTTGTCTGCAAAATGCAATTACTGGTGCCAGGCATTTTGTAAAGACCCTGGGCACAGTAGATAAGCCAAAGGGCAGTGCAGAGAATTGGTAGTGCATTGAGCCAGCTATGAATCTGAGGCATCTTCTGCAAGATTGTCTGATTGGGACATGCAAGTATGTCTCTTTCAGGTAGAAAGTTACGAGCCAAGCCTTCTGGCCCAGCATGGGCAGCAGCTGCTGCAGAGTCAACATTCTGAATTTTGGAACATCCAAAAATGTGTTTAGTATAGATAGGTCCAATATTGATCTCCAGGCTTTGTCCTTTCTGGGCACCAAGAAAAGTCTCGAGTAAAATCCTTGACCCTGCTCTTGTGGTACTTGTTGAATGGCCCTCATGTCCATGAGGGATGAAACTTGCTTTTGTGCCTCTGCCCACTGATTGTGTGGCAGGTTTGGCATACCTTTTGCCCTTGGCAGGGTGTGAAAGTGGAACCTGTAGCACTGAGACACTATGTTCAAGACCCATTTGTCCTGGGTAATCGTGCCAATTTGGTGAAAAAAGTGCTAGTTTCCCCCCTAAGGGGGCTGCCAAAAGATAAGTGCTTGGATCTGGCAGAGGAAAGTCATTGGGACTGTTTCCTGTATGGTTGTGATTTGTCTTCTCCGCTTTTGGAGGTAGAAGCACCCCATTGTTTAGGCCTGTATGAGCCTTGGGGCTGAGATCTGCCTCTGGGGCGTCTGTATCTGCCTCTTTGTGGCCTGACACTGGAAAGGACCAATTCTTTGTAGGTCAGTTCCTGCTAAATCTGGGTGGCTGTACCTGTAAGAAATCCTTAACTGTCTGCATGGATTTCGCTTTATCCTCCATTTTCTTCAACACCTCTTCTGCCTTAACACCAAACAAAGTATCATGCTGCAATGCAGCATCCAAAAATTTTGCTTTAACAAGATCAGGCAGATTCTGTTCCTTTAACCAAGCATGCCTTCTAATGACAGAACCCGTAACAGCGGCCCTGCAAGAGGCCTCTAGTGAATCAAAACCACATTGCAAAGTAAGCTTTTCCACTTGTTCAGCTGCATGCAATAAATCCTGCATTTCCTTGTTATTTGAACATTCAGAATTTGTCATCATTTTCTGTTTAAGCAGTGACATTAAGCATTGCTGATATTTAAGCATATGAAACTGACAATTTAAAGCCCTTACAGCCAAGGTAGCAGAAGTGTAAACTTTTTCCCCCCAACTGTCCAGTGCCCTAGAATCCCTATCAGAGAGGACAGGGTTTTTTGCAGTGGAAGCCCTGACCCCTTTGGGACCCTGCGATATAGTTTCTGGGTCAGCAGCAGGGTTTTTATATAGAAATTTATGAGAGTCAGGAACACTGTAATATCTGTCTGGCTTAGCAGGGGCAGGGAGTAAAGAGTCAGGAGACATGCTGGACTCTGAAAATACATCTACAATGTCTAGTACAGGTGGAATAGCAAGAGGTCTGTGCTGAGGTAGTAACAGAAAGTCTCTGAGCCTTTTCTTAGATTTTGAGTAATCTTGGCTCTCTCAGTGAAAATTCTCCCTCATGGTATGCAGGGTTTCCCCAAAAGAATAATGACAGGAGGAGAGGCTGAAGGAATAGATTCTTCAGCATCAGAATCCTCATAGGGTGGAACAGAGTATCCCTGTTCAGAAGAGGAATCAGAGGAAATTGAAACCTGATCAGAAGAGTCATATTCTGTCTCTTGCCTAGGCCTCTTATCAGGAGGGAGATGGGAACCCCTGATCAAAGTAATTAGGTCTTCAGCCATTTTAAGCATCTGTTTCTTAGGCATGGAAGTCTGTCCAGGAGAATGCTGTACTTGTTTCTTTGTCTTTAGAGCTGTTTTAGTCTTTGAAGCTGAGGTTGGCTTGACATATAATTGAGTAGGTCTGAAAACACCCTCAGAAGCTGATGCCTGCTCAGCAGCTCCGGACAAATCTGAGGGAATATAGTTTCTGTGGGGCCAATACTTTCAGTATCCAGAGGCCTAGTTAGCTCCACGTCGGAGTCGGAAGCGGCCTGTGGCTCTGAGGTAGCAGGCGTCAGGGGCTGCAAAAGCGTCTCACTGAGAACCGGCGACTGGCCTAGCGGGAGCCTCGTCGTCGGTTTTGGATCTCGGATGCCTGTCCTTTTCCTTGCGCTTTTTATAAACTCTAGTCGTCGGCTGTTCCGACGGCATTTTATAATTAAACCTTCGGCCAAAGTAATGAAAGGCAAAATTGTACCGACGCTTAATAGTGCGTTGGTTAAATCTAGCACAAAACTGACAGCTAGCAATGTCGTGATCAGGGCCTAGGCTAGGAATACAATAAGAATGAAAATCCTTATGAGGTATTTGCTTCCCACAAGAAATACAATTGTTAACTTTTTCTGACATCGGTCTGGAGCAAGAAAAAAGTTTCCCCAATGGGGTACTTAGCTTTAATGAAGACTTCGGATCTGAAATTCAATTGTGAAAATATCAAAGAGTCGGCCGACCGGCACTTGCGAACTGCTTTTGCTTCGGGCACCGCGCGGCAAGAAAGACTGAAGAAAATGGCGTCGGATGCATCTTTTATACCCCTGGCGCACTGACGTCAGGGAAGAAGCGACAGCAACCGATGCCGGACCAGGATTTTGGAATTCAGGCCGACTGCAGGTAGCCTGCCAGCAGGATAACCCAAGAGTAATGACTGCAACAGTGAAACACAATGAACATCTGCTTGTCTTATAAAGTCATAACAGAACTGCTTATATACTACCTGCACTCAGAGGAAAGACCCTAATTCAAACTGAAAGAGCAAAGACAAGTCTAGCACCAATATGAAGGACATCTGTCATCAAGAGACTTCAGTAAGCATTAATGTCTGCCATATAGCAATTCATGTTTGAATGCCATCTCTGATGTTTATCCTTTCAAGTTTAACTTCAAAGTGTAATGGATTCCCTACTTAGTTAATAGGCTACAACTAGGTCATTCTGTACTTTCCTATAAGTGCTAATCAAGACAGATATTACAAATGAAATCCCACTTTTCTGAGCAATTTTAACACTGCATGGGCTTTCATAGGGATTTTGGCACATTTCTAACAATTCTCTGAAGAGCTGGAAGTTAGGAACTTCACATTTTAAATTAATCTGTGGAACAGTCAAAGCCTTTGAACGAAAGCCACATAACGATGCCAAATGATATATCCCTACTCTTTAATTAAATACAGTACATGCTGCCTATTACACAAATTTACTCAGAGTTTCCTAGGTTACTGCAGTTTTTTATTTTTACTGAGACAGCATATCTAAAGTCAGTAAATATATTGCTAGCCTTTCTGAGGAAACTAGTTGAAGCACAATGCAAAATAAAAGCCCTGAACAAAATACATGCTAGTTTGTTCCACAATTAGCTTCTTCATGGAAGATATAAAGTAGCAGTCAAATAACTGTCCAGTCTGGAATGCACAGAATAATGTACTAAATATGCTTAGCTACAATTAAATGTGAGATGCATTTTAGGAAACAAACTTTTTTTTCCATTACACAATAAGATAATTCTCTTCTGTAAAACAATAACACAATCCAACAGTTCACTGTACTAGTAATGAGAACACAAACACGTTAGTTGAAGGATTTTGTGTGTGTGTGTGTGTGTGTGTGTGTGTGTGTGTGTGTGTGTGTGTGTGTGTGTATATACAGGTTTGCTATTAAAACAGTGAAACAACCAGTCAAAAATGCAGTTTACATGTTCGGTGTGCTGCATATTAATTAGCTGACATTGCCGAATTGAAATACCGAACATGTCAAATTCAGCAGTTTTCAATGTCAGCCAGGACATGCTCACCTGCTACAACTTACTGGCTTGCTTTCCAGCAGTACGAACGAACGAACACAGTTCAGTACTGCACAACCAGAGAATTCATGTTTTTGAAGTGGGGCAAGCCACTCTGTGGCCCCCACACCGTCTGCAAACTATATATTCCAACTCCAAAATCGCACTACAGTGAGGAAAAGGATATATTTACTGATCCACACTGTAACGCAATCTCTATTTGTAATCGCTAACACATATCAGTGAATGCACAGTGGCATTCGCTGCAACAGACACTCGAAGTATTGAACGTCGGCAAAACGGGAATCAGTCAACTGACATTCAAAATTCTTGTCTTCACCAAACCATCATTCTTCATTTTGATAGTAAGCCATACTGTGTGTGTGTGTGTGTGTGTGTGTGTGTGTGTGTGTGTGTGTGTGTGTGTGTGTGTGTATATATATATATATATATATATATATATATATATATATACATATATATATATGTGTGTGTGTATATATATATATATATATATATATATATATATATATATATATATATACATATATACATATATATATATATATATATATGTGTATATATATATATATATATATATAGATATATATATATATATATATATATATATATAGACACACACACACATATACATACATACATGGCTCTCCTGCTTAAAAAGCAAAGGTATTACTGGGTACCCTTCACATCTGAGGCCAATATGCAGACAGAGTACTGCATTCCACTACAGTCTTCCAAGACAATGCCTGGAAGTTACACAGACTGTTTCTTTAAAGTGGCTATTCATTCAGGAAACAAATCATGGATGATAGTAATTTACTTGGCCCCTGCCTCAAACTCAAGCATCTAAGCATTTTTTTATCACTTTTACTGAGTTATCACTTAAGACACAGGCAAACACAAATGTATACAAAAGAAAAATATTAACTTGTTCCCAGTTACAAACATTATACATCACATGTATTCTTTTGTGCAACTATCACCAATCCAACATTACATAAATTGCTCAATTCCTGCCTTCCATTAAACCTCACATCTCCTACAGAACATTTTCCATGCACTGCTACCACAATTTCTATTTTTTCTAGGTAATTTGCTTTTGCACTACTCTAAAGATCACACTTCTTATTATTTCATCTTCAAATACAGTTGGATTTGGGAGCCATACATATGCCCTCCCATTGTTTCCTTGTGAAATGCTTACCCAATGTTTCCTGTAGTTATTGTGTAATATTTTATATGCCCCTCTAATTATCCATTTTTTCAACAGCAGTTTTTGTTCTAGATTAGATTACTGCAGTGGTGGTGCTGCGGTAGCGTTGTCGCCTCACAGTAAGACGTTGTTCTGTTCGATTCTCAGCTAAAGTGTCTTCTGTGTGGAGGCATGCGTGAATGGGCGTACCTTCGTTGAAGGTTGTACGTCAGAGCTGGCAACTCAGTATGTAAAAATCTACTGCCAATCGTTAGCGGACCGGAGTTCCGCTGTGGCGACCCCTAACCGGGAAAAAAGCCGAAAGACACAAGTTTTTGTTCTAGATTCATTTAGAAACTCTACCAGAGCAGGTCTTTCACTTAGGATTCCCCTAGCCCTTTCTCTTTGCCTACACTGTGATAAAGTCCCTGATAGGGAAGTCAGCCTCTAGCCTGCAGTCCAAATGTCTTACTGGCCTCTTCCCAATGTATTACCTTTCCCTCTTTAGTTATTTGCTCTAAATTACCTTGGTTTCTTTGCCAGTTTTCTCCAGTAAATAACAGCCATCTCTTGTGTATTCTCTGTACTCCTAATTGCAGTCATCCCTATTGGCAAAATCTCCCTTCTCCATTGTTGTGTTGGATTAGTTCTTAGAATACTTTCCACTACTTTATGAATATAATATTCTGTATGACTGTTATTCTATCTCCTTAATTCTTGAATTTCCCCCTGCTTCATCATCACTCCTTTCCACTTTGAATCATAGCTTTCTGCTTGAGTCATATATATGAGCCTTAACTTTGTAGCTTTCTTAGTGTCCCCTTCAAATCAGTAATCCTAAACCACCTTGTTCTATTGGAAGATCAACTTATCTCACATGACTTCTTGCCACCTTTCCCTCCCAGATAAATTCCTTCAACTCTGAAAATATAAACACATAAAACTAATAAGGCAACTAAACCAAAGAAAGCACATGGCTGATAAAGACTCCAAAAGTTTAATAAATTTAGCACTTTTGTGGGTAGTACTCCATTGACTTCATCAGAATCCTTCAGCTCTATTAATTACTGTCCACAACTTCTCTGGTTGATAAAAAAAAAAAAAAAAAAAACAAGCCTGGCCTGTACATAAAACTAAAGAGATTAAACGTTTTCACTACTTCTGTCTTGCTATTAACACTCAAACAAGAGCTTCCAGTGTTTCAGTTTTGTATTATCACTTGCCTAGTTTTTTCTCACATACACTTAGATGCCACAACATAATCCTTTTTAATTTATACTCTTAAATACTTCACTTTACTGTGTCCCCATAAATATAAGTAATGCTGAACCAGTTCACGTATGGGTACATAGTTTACAGCTAGAGCCTTTGTTTTATCTTCATCCCTGCCTAGTTCCTCCATTTGGGCATAACTTGTCAGAGAGGAACCCTCCCATTTTAATTTTTGCCTCAGATCCCGTACATATCCTCCTTATTAACCTTATAATTGTATCAGGGAATGCAAATGCTTCCTTTGTTCGACTCATAAAATCTCAGCTTAATTTGACGAATGCTTTCTCTGCATCAAGACCCGCCAACAAAAGCAGTATTTTCTCACATTCTGCTTCCTTCTGGATCATCACTGTTCTATTAATGTTGTCAAATGTTTGCCTCCCCTCCACAAAACCGCACAAATTCATCTCTATCAATTTTGGCAGCACCTTTGCCATTCTTTTAGCCATTATCCACAACTCTTTATGAAAAGGGTTTAAAATTGAAATGGGCCAGTATAAAACTTGGCCTGATGGATCTTCGTCATCTTTAGGTATTACAGCCTCAACAGTTTTCTTCCAGCATGTTGGTGCTTCTCTTCTTTTAAAATACTGCTTTAACAAAATCTTTCAGATCTTTAGCACTTTCTTCATACCTAGCTTCCAAACTTCCACAGGAATATCATGTATTCCTGGAGACTTTCGTGCAGACTGATTATTTGTCATTGCTTTAATCTCATCTCCTCCTACCTTGGCATACCCAATACTTGCATAAGTATTTCCATTTGTGCTCCTTCTTGCTTTCCACATTTCTCTGCTTTATACAAATTTGCATAAAATTTCAGAAATATCTTTAATACCACTACAAGGTCTTGGTTATTCTCGTTATAGGCTCCCTAACTTTGGTGACAACCCTTTCAACTTTCTGTTGCCTAAGTCATTGAGCTAAAAGATTTTCTGCCCCGGAATTATTATCAAAAAGCAGCTGCTTAACAGCAATCTTTCTAAACTCATGCATATTATCCAGATACTCCCATATTTCCTCTTTAGCACTCTGCAGTTAGACCTCTTCTTGTTGTATGATATTCTATTTATTCCGCAATACTTTAACCTTTGCCAACCCCTCTAAATTATTCCTGTTACTTTACAATATCTCTTTCTTTTCTTTCTACCTTTTTTTAAAACTCCACTTTCATTTTATCCCACTCATTTACTATAACTTCTGAAGATATTACCACCTTCCCTAATAACTCCATTCCTTAAATTCGTTTCCTTTAATAGGCAGGTGGGGAAGTGTCTCATTTTTACTTTATTACCCTGCGTTTTTCCTCACAGCAAGAGGTTCTCCTGTTCGATTCTCGGCTGGAGTGCCTTCTGTGTGGAGTCTGCATGTCCTCTCTATGGTGGAGTGGCCTCTGAAAGACATGCGTGAATGGGCGTGCGTGCCTTCGCTGAAGGTTGGACGTCAGGCTGGCAACTCAGCACCATAAAAATCGACTGCCAATCATTAGCGGACCAGAGTTCCGCTGTGGCAACCCTTAACCGGGAAAAGCTGAAAAGACAAACAACAACCCTGTGTTTTTATCTTAGACGTTATTGTTGGATGATCTACAATATTTATTGGATGTGTTAAGTGCTTTCCTCTCTTTTATTACAAGACTTCCTCAGAACAATCTCATTCATTACTTCACTTCCTTTGATACACCAACAATTATGACATCATTGACAAACAATCTCATTAAAAATACATTCATAAAAATGTTTTACAAATCCCTTGAACTCTTTACATAAAACATACTCTCCTAATATAAAATTTGACTAATGAGAAACCACGAAACACTTTATGTAAAGAGTTCAAGTGATTTGTAATGCATTTTTATGAATGTATTTTTAATGAGATTGTTTGTCGATGTCATTATTGTTCGTGTATAAAAGGAAGTGAAGTAATGAATGAGATTGTTCTGAGGAAGTCTTGTAATAAACAAGACAAAAGCGCTTAACATACAGTAAGTTGGCGCTCTGTTCCAGTGTGTTTTCTTTCAGTGTTTTATAGTTCCGCTTTGGTTTTTGAAGTATTTATTGGATGTGTGTCAATGCTTTCAATTTGCACATAGTCCTGTGGAAATATCATTTCTGTCCAGTCTAGCCCAGTTACTGTACCTTGGGGAATATGTAAATTCTCTAAGGAGTTCCTACTACTGGATTCATGTCTTCCATACCAAATATTTTCATAAATTTCTTCAGAAATCTAGCCTCTTTTGTTAAGTTTTCCTTCTAGGTCCCCCAGATACATCCTTATATGTTTCCCTTCTAGGTCTCCCAGATGCATCCTTACTGTTGAAAATCAAGTTCCAGTAACCACCTATAAGTAATATTCCCTGCTGAAACGTGATTATTTCTCCCAAAACTTTCCTTAAGTTGTACAACAGCAGTTTTAGGAGGAATATAAATACATGCTAGCATAATCCTGCTCCACTGCCAGTAGCCCCTAAAAAAACAAATCTACCATCATCTCCCCCCCCCCCTTCTTTCACTGTTGGAGCTCCTCTAGCAAGAAGTAAGCACTCCCAGTTTCCTTCATCCCGGAGATTCTGCTGAATATCCATCCTAAAGTCCTTTCTTTATCAAATTCACATGCTCACGTCTTTCTAAATGTGTCTCCTGTATCATTGCTATTTACACTCTGCATTTCTTAATATAGTTCAATACTTTTACCTTTTCTTCTATACCTGTGAGGCCATTCAGTTTCAAAATAATATTAATGGTGTAGCCATTAAGATAAGAAGTCATTATTCCCACCCACTGTATATTGTAACTTTCTATTTCCAGCTTTTGTCTTACATGTTTGGCAGGTTGATCTTTTACATAGTTATTTCTTGTCATCTACATTTGAACTTATGTCACATTTTACAAGACTTTTTGTTTTACTTAAAGCCCCTCAAACAAAAAAAAAACAAAAAAAACAAAACAGTCCCAGAACATCCCCATAACCTACTAACTTAAAACATATACACAAAACAATGTACACCTTCAAATAAAGACGTGCAACCTTCATGATGGGAACAATTGTCCCAATTTGACAGTTGCACATAGGCAAAAAATATCCTAAAATTAAGGTTATCCACACTTAGATGCATGTTACAGCCTGTGTTTCTACTTGCACTAATTGTAGTCTGTTCTCTTCGTATCTTTACTGCTCACCCAAACCCGAAAAATAGCTTGTATGCTTTCAGAAAACATTAACTTTTGGCCTTAAGAAAAAGTGCAATGGTTACCTTTAAATAAAACTTAAGTATACACTGTTCTAGTAAATGCACTGAAGCAATTGGGTACTAGGAAAGCTGCTCTCTTATTCACTTTCAATAATATCAAACTTTGCTGTTTACTAAGCTGCTTGCCCTTGCATATTTTAATTTTACAATTCCCTCAGCAAACAATGCCTAGAACTCTCAAGATGCATTACCTGCACTTGTAGTCAGCTTATCTTCATGGAAATATAATGTACAGCTCACCTAAGATGCACACTTAATAACCACTGAACATTTATTTGCTAAAGGAAAATTTTTTCATTACATTCACAGTGTTCTCTTATTTTTACAGCCTGTTACTAGAATAAGCCAATGGCATTAATCCAGACAAAACATCTCCATTCTACGTATAATATAATCAGTGCACTTTTACAACCCATTCCCACACCAGCAGTCAAAGATTACAGCATATTAACTTAATCATACTTCTCTCCAACCTATCTTTATTTTTTACGTTGTAATGCCTACATTTAATAAAAGTAAAAAAAAGAAAAACGTGCTTGTTTACTTTAGTATCTTTAGTATCTTCATCATATACAACAATCACTACAATGCTTTATTACATAACATGTAATTTATATTCAGACATATTTTATATAAATATTGTTAAGAACAAAAATTATTCTACTTACAACTTCTTTTTTTCTGTTTCCTAGTGTTCTTGCAAAAATTAACATGAAGAGGGGTATATGTTATAATGTATGGTGGAACTGAAAGGCAAAGTCAACACAATTCCAATCTTTCTCAGCTAACTTTTCTTGTAAAACCATAATTCATGAATGTGACAGATGCCTTACAGTCCCACAGTTATTCAAAAATTTCATTTTGATGGTCTTCTTGTTCATCTCCATCTCCCAAATCCTATACTCTGGTTCAGGTCCAAGGTACTTCCGATTCTTCTATTCTACTCCTGTGCTTTTCTCCTTCTAACTTTAAGAGGAACAGACCAAAAATATAAGACAAAAATCTGGACATTCTACGAAAATCTGGACAGGTGAGAGGTAGGGATCCAGGCAGTGTATTTACTAGCCAGTAACTGAACTTTACTAAAACTGCATTCATTACTAGCCCTTAACTCTCAATTTCTTTTCACACTGGGAGAGCAGATGCGAAGCTGCTGATCAGTGTGCAGCCATTATGGAAGTTGCATCTAAGTATTTCTTAAACTTTGCAGTTACAAACAGTTCCTAAATAAGCATCAGATTTTGCCCATTTCAGTATTGATACATTAATAAGCCAATAATAAATTTTTATTGTTCAAGTTGTTGATTATGCAGATGCAAGTCTGTATTTTGCCTTACCTCTCTCTTTTTCCCTTTTCAATTTCTTTTCTATAAATATGAGAGCAATTTAAAATAATATGTAGAAGAAACTGGGGAAGCTGAAAAAAAGCCTTGTTTGGCCTTTCATGCAAGGCCACTACAGGAGATCTCCATCTCCTCTACAAGCTAAACTATATGATACATCATTAATCAGAAGCTAAATTCAGGGAATAATACACTTCCTTGATGTTATTCTAGTCAACTTAATGGTACTATATCCCTATTAAAAAGAAACAGTTATAGTAAAATAAATAAAACAATAACAACAGAGCCTTGTTGTCCTATTTTTGTCTGGCTCAAATTCTGTGACTCTGGATCAATCTCGGATTCAGTCACGACACCTCCAAACTTTCAGATCCACGGCTCTGACGCCTCCCCTACCCACGATTCCCTCAACACCCTGAAATTACCTCAGATCGAGTTTGCCCCATCTAAGACCATATGTAACTAGTAACAGAAGTACAGTTAAATAAAACATAATCCAACCAGAAACTGAGTGACAGAGTGTGACACATGAACTGTAATAAAACTAACCTGTTGAGGTTAGAGACAAGTAGAATCTGTTAAAGACTAACCATTCTACAAGGAGTTGTAGGTGACAATTTGGAAGGGAGGTGGTGGGAGGGATGCTGAACCAGATGAAAATAGGAGAACACAGATCTATCATTAAGGTGAGTACATAACTTTTATCCCCTATGGTGATTCATTTTTGTCTGATTCAACCTTTGGGACAGAATCCCTAGCTACTTAATTTTCCAGGTGGAATTAAGATGGATGTTCCTGAGAACAGCAGAGCCAGAGGAGGAATGAGCTCTGGATTTTACATCCAGTTTATAGTGAGGCACAAAGGTATGCACTGTAGACCAGGTAGCAGCTGCACATCTCATCAATAAGAAACTGACGTTGAAAAACTGTAGAGGTTGCCACTGTTCTTGCTGAATGAGCTGTTTGTTCTTAGAAAGAGTTAGACCCAACTTTTCATAAACAAAGGAAATACAGCTTGATAGCCATCTTGAAAGGGTGACTTTAGAAACAACACATCCCAGTTTAGATTTGGATAAGGCATCAGATTGGTCTGATTTTCTGAATTCTGAAGTTCTATACAAGTAAAATCTAAGTTATCTTTGAACATCAAGTGCAACGCATCCTTCTTTATTAGAAACATTTGGAAAAAATACAAGTAAACTAATAGACTGGTTTATGCTGGATTTGGATGCCACCTTAGGAAGAAAAGACCAATTTGGTTTAGGAAGACCCTGTCCTTGTGAAAAAACAAATATGGTGGTTTACATGAAAGAACTTGTAGTTCTGAAATCTTCTTAGTAGAAGTAACTGCCACCAAAATGATTTTCATGTCAAGAACTTAAGTTCCACTGAAGCTGCAGGCTTTTGAACTGGGGGTTGAAGAAGGGTTCCCTTAAAAAAAAAAGGTATTGGATACCTTTAACGAAGCTATGGGAGTTTCTTATTGCCAATGTGAAAACTGGAAATGACTGCCAGTGAACTCTGATTGTTGAGGAAACTAGAACTTTTTTGGAATAATTTATCCACAGTCTGGTACACCAACCAGATAAATGCACTGTGCTTCAAAATCTACTATAATCCTATACTAATGAACATGTCCTCTGTTCCTCAAACAAATTTCTACTGCAAATCTCCAAGTCCAACAATAGCACCGGGGGGACACTCTACTCCAACTATGTCTCCAGAATTTGGAACGCTATCCCTCAATCTATCATAGCTGCAGCTAACTCCACAAATTTAAAAAAAAAGTACTCAGGATCCTAGGATCACAGCAAGTTACTAGGCTATTAGCCCTGAGGCCCTTATAAGGCTTATAAGCCTAGCCAATAAATTAGCCTATGTTCCCACAAGTCAGCACCCTGTCCAGCAGAGACACAGGTGAAATCCCAAGGATGTATTTTCCATTTCCCATTCAGCCATCCAGGTTCCTCTTAAAGCGGGATAATGAAGTAGTCGTCTTTATGTGGAGAGGAGTCTATTCCACAGATGGAGAAGTGTCTGGGAGACAAATCAGTCCTGCCAGCAAGTCCTATTGATGTCGCAGACCAAGTTGAGGATTTGAATGCGGGTCATGTACCTGGAGTTTGGCTTGTGGATATGTAGCAATTTCATCAAGGTGGGGTCACTGATTGCACTGTACACCGGCAGACATTACTTCTGAGGAGTCTGTATGAGACGGAGTAGAGGGACGGGGTATTTAGCCTATCCATGCAGGACAGATTTTTGAAGCCCTGGATTCTCCTGGTCAGGAATCTCTGTGGTCTCTCTAGCTGCTGCATATGCTTTGCAAGGTATATGCCAAAAGGGGCGTTATACTCTATGATCGGCCTGATAAGGGAGGAATACAGGGAAGTTATGACTTCCTTGTTCCTGGAAGAAATACCTTACTAATGAGGTGAGCAATGTAGAAAGCTCTTCAAACATTGGAGACAACATGGTGGTCAAAAGTTAGGTTGCTGTCAACTTGGGTGCCCAGGTCCCTCAAATGCTTGCATGCTTAGGATGTTGTTAATAATGTCATAATTTGTGGAGATGCCACTCCCCCAAAGGGGATGATGATGCATTTTTTGACATTTAGTTTGAAGACATGTTTCTGGCACCAGTCATTTGTCTGGGTGAGACCCTCTTGTAGTATGTCTACATCACTAAGGGAGCTGATGACAGTGCCCAACTTGCAGTCATATGCAAACTTCATCAGCCACAGACCTCTGGTTTTGGCTTACACCTCAGAGACGTACATGTCAAACAGCATGGGCCCAAAGACCGATCCCTGGGTAAGCCACTCGTTACAGGTCTACTACATGAGGTAGCTTCCCCTATTTTGACTGAGTTCTATCAGTGAGCCAGTTAGCTACCCATCTGGTCACATACAGATTTATGCCAAGCTGGGATAGTTTATCTATTATGCCCAAGTGGGGAATAGCTTTGAAGGCCTTGGCCAAGTCAAAGTAGGTGACATGCACCATCTTCCCCTCATCCATGGCTTTGGTGACTGACTCAAAGAAGTCAACTAAATTTAACAGGTATGATCTCCCCTTGACAAAACCAAACTGCGTGGGATCAAGCGTTTGAAGGTTGCCGATGTCCTTGTTAATGTGGTCCATAATAATGCGTTCCATGGCCTTACAAATCCGCCTAGTTAGGCTGATGGGTCTATAATTGCCTGGATTGGTGGACGCTCCACCTTTGTGCAGAGGGATGATGGTGGCTGTCCTCCACTCGGCTGGGATGAAACCGGCACTCAGGCTTAGACTGAATAGGGTGCCTAATGGTGCCGAGAGTTCCTGCCTGAGTTGATGCAGGATCCAGCCTGGGATGTTATCAGGTCTCAAGAAAGCTGTGTTTTCAGCCTTTGAGAGGGTGATAATAATTTGCTCCCTAGAGATAAGGGGTGGGGGGCAGGTGCTGGGGATATCTTGGATTACTGATGGGGGGACAGAGGGGTGAAGTTTTCACTGAACCTGTCTGCCAACAGGTTGTCTATATCCACGGCATTTGTGTGCATGGTATCCTTGACCATCAGTTCTGAGCAGATTTAGGTGTTTCCCCTTAGACTGTGAAGAAGACCTTAGGATTGTCTTTAGTAGATGTGGCCAACTTGGACTGAACGTTAGCTTTGCAGGACTTCATTAATACCCTTATTACCCTGTTTAGGCCAAGGAAAGATTGCTTCCAATTTGGCACATGTTCCCTTCTTGGTCCTGGACAGCAATGTTTTCCTTCTTTTGTAGAGTTTATTTATAGCCGATGTCCACCAAACAGGTTTACTCTTCCTTAAGGAGGAGGATTTTGTCCTGTCTGGTATTGCTGAATCCATGCATTTATATAAATCTTTGTATAGTACTTTGGTGTAGGTTTGGACATTAGTGCCACTTCCTATTGTTGAGGAGGGGGCTGTGAAGCTGTTTGGACCTTCCCTGAGGAGGTTGTAATCAGCTTTGGAGAGGTTGTTTTTGTTTAACCCTAACTGGGGCGTGGTGTTCAGTGTAAATGGTGACTTAGAAGGTGACCGCTTTGTGATCTGATCTTACAAGGGATAATGACACTGAGGGGATGCTACAGTTGTTTCCTGTGTTGGTTAGTACCAAGTCTAAGATGTCACCTCTTGTGGGGATGCCAACCAGCTGGTCCTGTGTTCTGGATCTATTAGTTCTTCCAATTAATAGTTGGGCAGTTAAAATCACCCAGAATCAGGATACAAGGTTGAATCTTAATAGATTTGAGGAGTCCAGATAGGTGGCATGGGTGTCCAGAGTCAACGGTGGGGGCCTGTAATAAACTATGATTTGAACAGGGGTCTTGTCAACCACTACACCTAGACCATCTCCTGTGTATCATACTGTTTGACCAGTCTGGAGGTGTGTACATCTTTAATATATACTGAAACACCACTGCCTTTGGCTTTGCTGCCCTCAAATTGGGGTCTATGTTTGATAGGATGAGTAACCAGGTAAGACTAGGGTGCTTTCCACAGGGTTTCTGTGACTGCACAAATGTCAATATCTTCCAGGGTTAAGAACGCTTAAGTTGATAATTTTAAAAAATCAAAACCAGTGCAAAAATTCAAAAGAAGACAAACCACACTGGCAACTGGAGTAGTAGATTAGCGCTTTTGTTTACTAGCAAATTGTAAACTTCTTCAGATCTGAAGAAGTTTACAATTTGCTAGTAAACGAAAGCGCTAATCTACTACTCCATTTGCCAGTGTGGTTTGTCTTCTTTTGAATTTTTGCAGTAAGTTGATAATTTTGACCTCAATACACTGCCTAAAAAAACGGACTATGGGGGAGGCAACAGCCTTTGCCAGGAGCCTGAAGCCCAAGGGAGACAGATGCAGACCATCTCTGACAAAGCATTGTGGTCTGTCAATCATGTCTTCCCAGGCAGACAGGTACTGGATCCCCTTAGAATGACACCAGAAACTAAGCCAACTATTAAAAGTCAATCATTTTTTGTTTGTACTGAGGTATCATTCTGGGTGACGGTAGAATGCTGCTTAAGGCTAGTGATACACCTGCTTGGAACACATATTCAATGAGCTTGATCAAGTCTCTATTCATGTAGTCCAGCGAGGTACGTCTCAAATCATTCACGCCAACATGTACTATAACAGAGTCATAGCAGTATCTGTTGAGGGACTTGAGTGCATGGGTGATGTGGTGGATTCTGGCACCTGACAAACAACTTACTGTGACTTTATCCTTATTCAACCTGGTGAGTGGCACATGTGTGTGTCTCACAATGGAGTGTCCTATGATTAATATGCTGGGTTTATGGTTAAGCCTTGATGGTTGAGTCACAGGCATGTGGACTATGTGTGGTGCGGTAGGCTATGGAGTTTGCATGCGTTTCTGTCTTGGAGGTCTCTTTTGTTTAGGTATGTTTTTGTTAAGAACCTCTGCATATGTGGGTGTGTGTTGTGTTGGTGTGGGTGCTGTTTGAGGAGTGGTGTTTGTGCAGACAACCTTCTCAGTGCCAGGTATACTGGGTTGTGAGGGAAGAGAGCATAGACTCCAGGTTTTTAATGTAATTGCATCTCTCACAATTTGTCTTCCTAAGTCGTAGTAAGAGAGGGTTGTCCATGTACATGAGAATCGCTACACTGTCTCAGGATGCCCATATCAACCAGAATGGCAGGAGAAACTGTAGGAAACTGTCCGTTCATATCTGTCAGAATCGGTCAGGGGGATGAGCTGGGGGGGGGGGGCGAAGGTGGAAAGATCTGAGATGGACACTAGTAGCTTGTGTTTGCACAGAGGCTGTAAAAAAGCTTCACTACCTCAGGATCGAGCGAGTGCCAGTAAGGGGAAAATTTGAAGCTGGAATACCTTGCAAAGGGTTAAATCAGTGCAGTGTTGGTGCACAACCCACAAACAAGTGCAGCCCCGTGCAAACACAGGGTTTAAATGCCAGGAAAATATGGAGGAATCTAGAAGCTCAGGTTACTCCCTAATCCTGCTAGTCCCTGCACTTTCAACCACTCATGCTAGAGAAGGTCAGGCAGCCCTGTTACTCTCACTAACAGAGAACGCAGGCCCCTACCAGCACAAGATGGCTGCCAGGAAACTCTGCAAGCAAAACCAGGCCCGGATGCAGTAAACCTGAATCCAAACTATGCTACTTCACTAGAACACAGAAAAGTCCCAAAAAAAGGACAAAAAAGCACAAACAGAAAATAAAACTGTCAGTAAGAAAAAAGCAGTTTACAGTTTAGTAACTCAGTAAAAATGCAGTTACAGTAATGAAACACTACAAACAAGTACAAGAATGCATTGAAACAGTAAAAAAAGCTTTATAACAGTTCAAAATGTAGTAGATTTGCTGTATAGCAAACTATAAGCATTAGAAAGTGCAATTCAATGAAATAAATGTAAAAAAAAACCAAACACTTATTCTGCTCTTGGAGCCTCAGGGAATTTCTGCTAAGTCACAATGATGAATCACCACTCCTCAGTCTGGTAAAAACAAGCCTTTAAAAATCACATGATCAACACCTGGCTTTGCCCGTGCTCTAATCCTGGTTAATCCTATTCTTCCTGTTTTTTAGCTACTCACACCAATTGTCTTCCACCCTTACTGACCATCGTATAGAACTCTGCAAGACCTTCTACTGCCCCTCCCCCCCAACTTAGCGGAAATCTACTCATTGCATCTTCCCCCCCCTACTGTAATATAAATCACTCTCTATCTTCCATGTCACACTACTTAGCGTACCTTACACTTCTCTCTCCATCTGTCCCTTAACCTACCACTCAACGTGTTTGTGTTTACACTAGCCACTTGTTCCTTCCCCTTTGTCCACATACTCATCACTATACTTTCTCCTTACCTTTGTTTCTTTCTCCAAACCTGTTTCTCCTCTTGCTTCATTATACTTACTCCACACTTTACCATCTTGCTCCCACATCCTTTATTCCCCTCTTCTGTAACACCTGCCCTCTCCTCTCTCTACTCTGTTTTACTAGTCATATAAAATAAGAACACTTTTTAAACAACATTCATTTAAATACACAGTACAATAATTCTGTTTGTATCATATAATTGTTAAGCCCATCTATCTCATGGAAATGGTCTCCTTACAAAAATCTAACATATGTAGCTAATATGTAGGATTGCTTTATCTAATGTATGTAAAAATGCTGTTTCGGTGAATTTCTTGGTACATATGAAATGTCCTATATTACTCTGTGTAACAAGCTAATGTAATTATGTAATTATGTAATTTTTTGCTAAATGTCTCTGGAGCTTTTCTCCCAGGGCCTCCACTGAAAATGGACAGCCACCCAGTTGGACTTAACCAGTATATAAATGTCAAATAAATAAATAAATAATTCAGGCAGGAATTGTAAAATAGAGAGAAGGAACATAGAGAAGGGATCCAAACCCTTCCCCATAGCCCAAAAAGAAAATCTTTTCCATCTGCTTTGGTACATCCGCCTGGTGTTAGACTTCTGTGATGCAGAGAGGACATGAATGATAATTTCTGAAAACCTGGCATCCCTGGCCATTGCTAGAACTAAAGTAACCAAGTGGTTAACCTTAGGGTCTCTAGGTCCAGAACTGGATGGTGGAAGGATGGAAGATTAGATCTGGGCTGTAAGTTAGCATACAGGGCGGAGTTAGAAGGTGAGACCAAAGACATGGGAAACAAACCTGTCAAGGTCAATAAGGGGCAAAGAGGATCACCTTGGCCTTGCACCATCTGGCTTTCTGAATGAAATTCTTTAATTACAAGAAATGGAGGGAATGTATAAATGAGACCTGGAGGCCAAATGCAGATGACAGCTACTGAATGCTAGAAGTCTAAACCTCAAAATGCACTCTTTCGAGGCACTCCTAAAAATGGGAACATCGATATATGTGCAGTAACACCATCAACACCCACACATAGCAAAACTAAACCCACATATGCGGAGGCCCTTAAGATTAACCTGCCCAAGCAACAAGGACCTCCGAAGCCGAAACACAAACAAACACCAGTCACAACCAAAGTGACACATAGCTCACAACACCAGTGTGCCACCCAACAACAGCCCCTAAGACAAAACAATGTACCCAACACTTTAGTCATAGGTGACTCTATAGTCAGGCACACTGATGTCCCACTCACCAGGCTGAACACGGAGAAAATTACAGTCAGCTGCCTGTCGGGTGCCAGGATCCGCCACATAATGCATGCACTGAAGTCACTCCACAACAAGTACAAATATGACTCATGGTCCATGCTGGAGTGAATGACTTGAGACGTACCTCCCTGGACTACATGAAAAAGAGACATGGAAGAGCTCTTGGATCATGTGACCCAGGCAGGTATGACCCAAGCCCTGAGTAGCATCCTGCCTTCGCCAAGAAAGATACCACAGTATAAGGACAAAATGACTGACTTCAACAATTGGCTAAGCTTCTGGTGTTATTCAAAGGGGATTCAGTATTTGTCTGCCTGGGAGGACATGATGACAAACCACGATGCTTTGCCAGATATGGTCTGCACCTGTCAGCCCTGGGATTCAGGTTACTGGCTAAAGCTCTTGCCACCCCTATAGTGCCTTTTTTAGGCAAGGTTCAAAAGATAAAACCACCACCGTAACAGATACAAGCATGCAAAATCTGAAGGTAATGCTACTCAATGCTACAAGTCTAAACCTCAAAATGCACTCTTTCGAGGCACTCCTAAAAATGGAGAACACCGATATCTGTGCAGTAACTGAGACCTGGTTCAAGGCTCCAGAGAGCACCCCTGCAATACCAGGCTACAATTCTTACCACACTTTTCGGCCATAAAACCAAGAGCGAAACACTAAAGGTGGAGGAGTGTCCATATTCACCAAGGATATTCACACCTCCAGGCTAGTTGCCCAACACAATGCATCTGAAATTCTCCAGGTGCAACTAACACTAGGTAAGACTGCAATCCAAATTGTAGCTTGCTACAGATCACCCACCATGCCCCAAGATTCTCACTACACCTTTCTAAACATACTGGAAAATACTAAGATACAACCAAACACCCTAATACTGAGTGATTTCAACTACCCTACCATTAATTGGGAAAACTACTCAGGTACCAACTCCTTTTCCCAACGGTTCTTGGAATTCATAAACTCCAACGCCCTGGATCAACTAATCCATTGTCCCACCAGGGACTCCAATATCCTAGTCCTGGCCATTACCAACACGGGAGATAGATGCTCCACACCAGTGGCTAGCCCCTCATTGGTCAAGTCCGACCATAAGCAAATCACCCTTGACATCCACATCCCACCCCCACCCCCCAGTACGAAAACCTCCTTAAAAAACTTCTCCAAAGCCAACTTCAAGCTACTGAAGTCAGAAGTGACAAACTTCACAACACCCATGCAGACGGGATCTGGAAGTTCGACTGCAGAATCCTACACTAAGGCACTGTACGAGCACATCCACTCGTGCATGAATCGTGCCATCCCAAATAGAACCAAGATGCTATTCTCCAAAAAAAGGAAGCCAATCTGGTGGTCCCCTGCTATAAACAAACTATACAACAGAAGGAATAAACTGTTGCAAAAAACAGGAAAATCCCAGGATGCAAAAACTCCCTCACCAGCCTCAGTAAGAAGCTGAGATCCCTCATAAAATCCTCAAAATCTAGTTACGAAAATAAAATTGCCTAAGATTCCAAAGACAACCACAAGGCATTCTATAGTTATGTCAAGTATCTAAATGGCAATGCTCAGATCTGCTCTGAGCTACAACAGAATGGCATTAAATATACTGATCCCAAGGATATTGCCAATATCCTGGCAGATTGATTTAGTGCCAACTTCACCCCCCTCTCAACCTCTAAAGGACCCATCTCAATACCAAAACATTGCGAATTTCCGATAATCACGGCCACACAGGTAGAAACTGCACTCTCCAAAGCTAAGAATACAGCATCCATGGGGCCAGATGACATCCCAGGCTGTGTACTACATGAACTACAAAATGAATTGGCACCTCACCTAAGTGTCATGTTTAATCATAGCCTCACCTCAGGCTTCGTGCCCACTGATGGCGCACAGCTAGAGGTATCCCGCTGCACAAGGGAGGATCCGCCTTGGATCCCGGGAACTACCGGCCCATCAGGCTTAAGCCTGATCTGCAAGGGCATGGAACACATTATAATAAAATTTATAAACAAAGACATTGGCAACCTTAAAATACTGGACCCCACCCAGTTTGGGTTTGTGAAGGGCCGATCTTGTCTCCTGAATCTGACTGACTTCTTTGAATCAGTCTCCAGAGCTGTGGACGAGGGTAAGGTGGTCCACACAGCCTATCTGGACCTCGCCAAGGCCTTCGACACCATCCCCCACTCTGGAATCATAGATAAACTTACTAAGCTGGGCATAAATCCCTACGTCACTCGATGGGTTGCCAACTGGCTTACTGACAGAACCCAGATTGTAAAAGTAGCAGACTCCAAATCCAGCTCCAGACAAGTGGAGTACCTCAGGGTTTAAGTCCTTGGACCACTCTTGTTTGGCATCTACTTCTCTGAAGTACAGGCCAAAACTAAGGGACTCTGGCTAACAAAGTTTGCAGATGACTGCAAACTGAGAGCCATTATTGAATCCCCAAATGATGTGGATATTCTACAAAAGGGTCTTACAGAAACAGATGCCTGGTGCCAGAGCCATGGGCTGAAGCTTAATGCCAAGAAATGTATAGTTATCCCCTTTGGAAAAAAACATGTACAATTACCACATAGGTGGCAGGACACTAAACATCGAAAGTGTGATGAGAGACTTAGGTGGACAGTGGTCTAACTTCCAATAACCACATTGCCACAACAGTCAGGAAATCCTTCTATGTGGCACACCTCATCACTAAGGGCTTTTCATCCAGAAAAAGGTGATCATTGTCCCACTGTACTCATCCCTCATTAGACCCATTATAATGCCCCATTTGGTATGTACCTCACAAGACATCTGCAACAGCTGGAAAGGCCACAGAAATACCTCACTAAAACAATCACAGGCCTAAAGCAGATGCCATATGCTGACCGTCTAAAAAAACTACAGCTATACTCTGTGGCATATTGTCTACTCAGAGGCGATCTCTGCTTAACATACAAGGCCATGTCAAACCCTGAGCTGTTGGACATGCTCCACTTAAAGAAATTCCAATCCCTCAGAGCCACACGCTCCATGGATCTAATCTTTGTCATTACAATGAACAAAACATGCTGGAGGGATAGGTTCCTGACCCAGAGACTCCCCGTACTCTGGAATAGACTGCCCACACATGTCAAGCAGAGCTCCTCATTGGCCCTCTTCAAAAGGAACCTTAATGATTGGATGGGAGATAGGAAATTCTCCCCAGGGATCATGTCACCCTGCTAGACAGGGGCCCAGAGAAGTAATATTGTGAGAAGAAATATCGAGGGAATTGTTATGGCTAAGCTTGCACAGGCCCTAGAGCCGATAGCCTAGTACCAACCTATGAACCTATGTAACTGAGACCTGGTTCAAGGCTCCAGAGAGCACCCCTGCAATACCAGGCTACAACTCTTACCACACTTTTCGGCCACCAAACCAGGATAAAAACACTAAAGGTGGAGGAGTGTACATATTCACCAATGATATTCATACCACTAGGTTTGTTGCCCAACACAATACGTCTGAAATTCTCCAGGTGCAACTAACACTAGGTAAGACTGCAATCCAAACTGTAGCTTGCTACAGATCCCCCACCATGCCCCAAGATTCTCACTACACCTTTCTAAATATACTGGAAAATATTAATATACAACCAAACACCCTAATACTGGGTGATTTCAACTACCTGCCATTAACTGGGAAAACTACTCATGTACCAACACCTTTGCCCAACGGTTCTTGGAATTCAGAAATTCCAATGCCCTGGATCAGCTAATCCATTGTCCCAGCAGGAGCTCCAATATCCTACACCTGGTCATTACCAACATGGGAAATTGATGCTCCATACCTATGGTCACCTCCTCGTTGGTCAGGTCAGGCCATAAGCTAATCACCCTTAACCATCCACATCCCATCCTCAACCCCCCCCCCCCAATAAGGAAACCTCCATAAAAAACTTCTCCAAAGCCAACTTCATGCTACTCAAGTCAGAAGTTACAAACTTCATGACACCCATTGCAGATGGGAACTGAAAGTTCGACTGCTGAGTCCCACACTAAGGCACTGTACGAGCACATCCACTCATGCATGAATCGTGTCATCCCAAATAGAACCAAGATGCTCTCCTCCAAAAAAAGGAAGCCAATCTGGTGGTCCCCTGCCATAAACAAACTTTACAACAAAAGGAAGAAACTGCTGCAGAAAAGAGAAAATCCCAGGATGCAAAAAACTCCCTTACCAGCCTCAGTAAGAAGCTGAGATCCCTCATAAAATCCTGCAAAGCTAGTTACGAAAATAAAATTGCCAAATATTCCAAAGACAACCACAAGGCATTCTATGTCAAGAATCTAAATGGCAATGCTCAGATCTGCTCCGAACTACATCAGAATGGCACTAAATATACTGATCCCAAGGATATTGTCAATATCCTGGCAGATTGATTCAGTGCCAACTTCACCCCCCTCTCACCCCCTAAATGGCCCATTCTCAATACAGGAAGATTGCCAAATTCCAGTAATAATGGCCACACAGGTAAAAAAACGCAATCTCCAAAGCTAAGAATACAGAATCCATGGGACTAGATGACATCCCAGACTGTGTACTTCATGAACTACAAAATGAACAGGCACCTCACCTAACTGCCATGTTTAATCATACCCTCCCCCTCAGGCTTCGTGCCCATTGAGTGGCACACAGCTACAGTTATCCCACTCCACAAGGGAGGATCTACCGTGGATCCTGGGAACTACTGCCCCATCAGTCTGACGAGCCTGATCTGCAAGGCCATGGAACGTATTATCATAGAACTTCTAAACAAAGACATTGGTAACCTTAATACACTGGATCTCACCCAGTTTGGGTTCGTGAAGGGCCGATCTTGTCTCCTGAACCTGACTGACTTCTTCGAATCAGTCTCCAGAGCCATGGACGAGGGTAAAGCAGTCTACACAGCCTATCTGGACCTCGCCAAGGCCTTTGACACCATCCCCCACTCTGGAAGCACAGATAAACATACTAAGTTGGGAATTAATCCCTACGTCACTCGATGGGTTGCCAACTGGCTTACTGACCGAACCCACACTGTAAAAGTAGCTGACTCCAAATCCAAATCCAGACAAGTGGAGTACCTTAGGGTTCAGTCCTGGGACCTCTCTGGTTTGGCATCTACTTCTCTGAAGTACAGACCAACACTAAGAGACTCTGGCTACCAGAGTTTGCAGATGGCTGCAAACTGGGATTACTGAATCCCCAAATGATGTGAATACTCTACAAAAAAGCCTTACAGAAACAGATGCTTGGTGCCAGAGCCATGGGCTCAAGCTCAATGCCAAGAAATGTATAGTTATCCCCTTTGGGGAAAAAAAACATGTACCTGTGAATTACCACATAGGTGGCAGTGTGATAAGAGACTTAGGGACACAGGTGGACAGTGGTCTCACCTTCAATAACCACATCGCCACAACAGTCAGGAAATCCTTCTATGTGGCACAACTCATCACAGAGGGCTTTTCATCAAGAAAAAAGGAGGTCATTGTCCCACTGTACTCATCCCTCATTAGACCCATTATAGAATACAATGCCCCATTTGGTATGTACCTCTTCAGGACATCTGCAACAACTGAAAAGGCGCAGAAATACCTCACTAAAAGAATCACAGGCCTAAAGCATATGCCCTATGCTGACTGCGTTGAAAATCTCCAGCTATACTCTGTCGCATATCATCTACTCCGAGGCGATCTCTGCTTAACATACAAGGCCATGTCAAACCCAGTGCTGCTGGACATGCTACACTTAAAAAATCCCAATCGCTCAGAGCCACACACTCCAGGGATCTAAACCTGGTCATCACAATAAATAAAACATGCCTGAGGGATAGGTTCCTGACCCAGAGACTCCCCCAGACTCTGGAATAGGCTGCCCATACATGTCAAGCAGAGCGACTCTTTGGCCCTCTTTAAAAGGAACCTTGATGACTGGATGAGAGAAAGGAAATTCACCCTGGGGATCACGTCAGTCGCCCTGCTAGACAGGGGTCCAGGAAAGTAAATAGTGTGGGAAGAAATAGCCAGGGAATTGTTATGGATAGGCTTGTATAGGCCCTAAGGCCGATAGCCTAGTACCAACCTATGAACCTTGGTGACTCTTCCTGTAAAGGGATTAAGGCAAAATAACTGTTGCATTTGTTGTTCAGGTAGGAAGGAAACAGGTAACAGCAAAGTTGGCCCCAGTGACTAAAGATTTTGTTCGCCACTGTTGGACTGAAGACCACTCATGAGGCAAAAGAATGCACCTGGCTGAATCTGTATGATAGTACACTGGAAGTCCCTGAGATATGCATTTCTAGCAGAAAGCTATGGGAAGACATTGCCCACTGCCAAACCTTCATGGCTTCTTGACATAATAAGTAAGACCTGGCTCTCCCTGTTTGTTGATGTACCAGACAAGACATATTGCTTGTCTGAACTGAAGGACTGCTCTCATTTCCAGGACAGTGATTTAGAGGTTGGTCTCTATGAGTGTCCAGATACCTTGTATCGTCTTCACCTTGTAATGCTCCCCCACAAAAGGGAAGCGTCTATGGAAACTACTGCTGTAGGAGGAAGTGGAGAGAACAGACAACCTGTTGATAAGGCCACGAAAGTGATCAACCATTTGATGTGGGTTCTGCACATTGGTGTTATCCTGATCAGGATTTTAAGGGGGTGATAAAGTTGGGACTATTGGACTAAGACAGCCCACTGCAGACCCCTTATAAAATCTGGGCTTGGGAACAAGAACGATGGCTGATGCCATAAGCCCTAGAAGTTTCAGAATTATCCATGCTGGTGGAAATGGATTGGATAGGACCATTAATGCTGATTGACAGATGGACTGAACATAGTGTGTGGTGGTTAGGTGGCATTCAATAAATTCAAAGGTTTGAGTGGATAACAATTTGCTCTTCTGCAAACTCACTGTAATCCCCAAATGAAGATTGGAATAAGAGGTTTCACTGGAGAATTAATAGATCCTTTGACACAGCGGTCAGAAGCCAGTCATCTAGGTATGGGAATACCTGGAACCCCTGCAGTCTGAGGTAGACTGTCGCTGCTGCCATTCATCTGGTTAACACTTAGGGGGGTCCATGGCGAGTCCAAAGGGCAAAGCTCTGAATTGTAAGTGATTTGACTCCCAACCTGAAATAAGAGATCACCTGGAGCACCTGCATATCTTCAAGTGATAGCAGGTATCCTGGAGGTCTATCCAGCACATCCGGTAGTCCTCTTCCAGTAGGAGCAAAATGGACTGAACAGTGACCATCCGGAATTTTGCCTGCTTCAAATACTGGTTTAAATTACTTTGGTCCAATATTGGCCTGCGGTCCTCTATTTTCTTTGGAACTAAAAAGAACCTGGAGTAGACACCAGATCCTACTTGGTCTGGTGGGACCTGCTGGATGACACATTTTTCCAACAGTTTTTCAACTTCTACTGTTCCTGATTCCAAGTGATTGGGTGGCACTACAGGAATCCTTCATTTTGACTGAGGCATCGTTAAAAATGGAACCTCTGGTTATAATCCTTAATATCTAAAAATCAGAACTGATGGTCAGCCTGGTTTGAGGTTCTAAGGATAGATGCCACTCGACTGCCTCCAGAGTGTGGCAGTCGGGTAACCCCTTCAGGTGCACTGGATGGACTTCTCAGAAAAGTGCCCACAAAATCCTTGGTTTTACAGAGTGCCTCCATCCTTGGGAGATGTCCAATGAAATTCCCCCCTTCTCTGTAGTGGGAGGGGGTCTGTCCAAAGAAGTGACCTGGGTAGAACCCTGTGATTTCCGGAACAACATCATCTTCCCTCCCTGCTGATTTCTTGAGAAGGTTCTTTGAAGAGTACAGAAGTACAACAGAAGAAAGATTCATAATGTTCTGTTTGCTTCTAGTAAATGTTTCTTTTACCTTTAGACCAAACAAGGAGGTACCATCAAAGGGAGCGATGATGAACGGTGTCAAAGGCTTCTCCAAAATCACACAACCTCATCCAGGCATGGCAGTGTATGGCTATGCCGGTACCTGCTGCTTTTGCTGCCCCACTGGCTGCGTTCGAAAGTAAGAAACATTAGTAATGGAAGATGAGGCTGATAGCTGGGAACTGTGACAGGCGTTCACAAATTCCTGAGCCACCAGAAACCTATTAGGGGAATTAAAAATCCTTAGTCAGTTGTAGCTACTAGTTATGCAAATAAACAGCAATAAAAGTGGCTTTCTCACTGTCTGTATCTCCATGCATGCTGGTACCTACACAACAGTCTGATCCAGACAGCTACTGCAGTGTAAACCCACCCCCTTTGGTTCATTACTTGGCTGTTTTTTTTTTTTTTAGGTGCAATGTTAGCAAATAAATATACAGTGTCGCACAGTAGGTTCTTCTCCAGAGCCATAGCTTACGCATCTAGCATTGGTGCCTGGCACCCCTAAAATTAGAGCAAATAAAAATTAAAATTAATTAAAAGGCCCTCTCCCCACTTTTAGGATTAAAAAACTCTTCTGTTTTAAACTGTAGCAAATGACTTATTACAAATGTTCAATGTTTCAGCCATGACCACAATCACAATATCATTTCTGAATACCACTAAAAGTAATGTCTTTCGGCTTTTCCAAGTTAGGGGTCGCCACAAAGGAACTCCGGTCCACTAATGATTGGCAGTGGATTTTTTTTTTTATGGTTCCGAGTTGTCAGCCCGACACCCAACCTTCAAAGAAGGCACACCCATTCACGCTCGCACCTACCTGCATGTTGCAGACTCCACACAGAAGGCGCTCCAGCTGAGAATCGAAATGGAGAACCTCTTGCTGTGAGGTGACAACACTAACCGCTGCACCACCGCGGCCTTATTTTTTTATATCACTGTACAGCAAAAAAAAAAAACATTAGCAACTACCAATCATACCCCCATAACACCTTTCGCCCAGGAAGGCTGCCTCCTTTTGTCCCACCCTAGCTATTTTTATGTTCTTCTCCGTGATCTACGTAAGCCACAAATGCACTAAATGGCCTGAGAGATTCATTAAGAAGTCGTATCCAAGATCCAGTGAAGGGTCTGCTACAACTGTATGAAAAGTACCCGTTCCTCAGACCTGACAGGTGAGAAATGTTTAAGCTATTAAATTAGAGCTGCAAGACCCCCAGCCTACCCTCCCCTTTAACCTAAGAGCACACTGCATTAAAACTATACTGCTGAAAGAAAGTCAGCAGCTGGGTCCATGGTGTGGAGGGATAAAGCTCTTACTACAGACCAGACTACCTGAGTTCAAACAGTGGTGCTGGCTTCATAGGAGCTAGCTAGGTATGGGGCAAGTAGCAGATTCCAGCATGCCCACCCTGGGGTATGAGAGACAGGCAGCATGATCTGCTATAATATGGATAACCAGTGTCAGGTATGTTGCACAGCAAGTGAGCATGAAGAGCCAGGGACAAACACTCAACAAAGCACCATGTTTGCACACACAGCATTAAAGGCCGGCAAATGCATGTGCTACCTGCCTGTACTGTGACAGTCTTCCTTGCCCAGGATTGTGGGATAATACAAGTCGGAGTAAAATAAATAAATAAATAAAAATAAAGGATCGCTGTGGATGATGCCATTGTTGCAGCCATTCTGTATAGCTCCTTGAACTAGGAATAATTAGATGCCACTCAGCTCTCAGTTATCCACACACACGGGATTGAACCCTGATCTGGGTTGGGGTAAGCCTGACCCTTACATTAAGGTGACTCCCACCAGGTGTCTGATGGTCAAAGCAGCTTGTTCCGGGAGAGGGGAGATTCAGTAAAAAAAGCAACCTAAAACTGTCTATCCAGCTCTTTAATTCCTCACCTGTCAGGTCTGAGGAATGAGTACTTTTTCATACAGTTGTAGATCTGGCCACAGCTTACAATACAGGAAGAATGAAGGTTCAGGCTTTTTTAAGGGTTCTTTTTTATTTGAGAAAAGACAAGAAGAAATAAGAACTGGTTCTGGAGTAGTAGTAATGGGGACAACTTTAGTGTGTGTGTGTGTGTGTGTGGTTGCACTTGTAAATATATCTGTATGTGTGTGGTTGCATTTGTAAGTACATGTGTGTGTGTGTGTGTGTGTGTGTGTGTGTGTGTGTGTGTGTGTGTGTGCATGTCATAATATCAAAAAATTAAACTTATTGTACCCAGGAGGTAAGCCCACCTACACACACACACACACACACACACACACACACACACACACACACACACTATCCTTGACACCCCCTGCAACTTATATATGCCAACTCTAGGATCACACAAAGGTGAAAAGGCAAATTTCATTTTTTTCAATATTCTCAGTTTTAGACATTTTGTGCCAGAAACTGATTTTATATATTTTGACTTTTGGTGTAAATGAATGCAACCAGTATATATAAAATGTATATGTGTATACACGTGCAAGTACTTACACGCATGCAAACACACAAAGCCCGTTTCTCAGGCATATCCTCAAGAAATTTTTCTTTCTAATTTACCTGAACTGTTCATGTATATCTAACCATGGATAAACAGGTGGAATTTGCCTTCCGGACTAGTTCACAATGCTAAGTGCAATCTCATTTTAAGAAAAGACAAATTGATTACCTATGGTGTTTGACTGGACATTTAAATAAAGCTGCCAATTTCTGAAATATTACTGAGAAAGTTTAGGAATACTGTTGCCAATGCACGGCAACTTCAAGTGATGAATATGGGGGCGTGGTTACATTTGATAGTTGCACAAACTTCAGATTGACAGTATTTCGGAAATAAAAGTTGTGATAACACTAGTGCTGCAAGCAAAAAAAGGAAGTGTGGTTAAAAACCACACAAATGGGACTCCATAATATTACATCATTTTGGTTTATTTTTTTGTATAATACAACATTTGGAAAGGGAGTCAAAACAAGCACCTCAAATAATCTATACCACACAAGTGTGGTAAGGCAATTCCCTTTGGTAAAAATCCACCAACTCTCTTTTATAAGGAAATGGAAGAAGTGAATGACTAACCAAGTGTGTGTTTCAGTTTTTGTTTCTCTCTGAATCATGTACTAACTGTTCCAAGGACCTTTTTTCAGATACTACACAGGCTACAATGGCAAACATAAATACTATGTCTATATAAACAATTTAGTTTAGCCAATCAACCAGCATGCTGCTGAAAAATGTGAGAAAACACAAGTATCTTATGAAACCCATGAAGACATGGACAGAGCACGCAGACTCCAGACAGTGAGTGCACATAAGACATGAACCCTGGACCATGGAGCTGTAAGGTAGCAGTCTTATCAATTAACTACCCACAGTGCTGCGCAATTCCTGTGCGTTTTTTAGGGAATTAATTAGCAGCACCCCATAAGAAGTACAACTTGTAGTGTCATGATTCTCAACTGACTATTGAAAGAACAACTCAAAAAATAATTCCATATGTCCAACCACTTATTCATGCCATAGGGGCAACATCAATGATCCTCTAACCAGTACTATGGTCCATACACAATACAACTGATCTGTTTATTAGAGACCACAAAACATCAAGAGGTAAACTCACTCCTGAATTTGTAAGAATTACAAAACAGTGCACTGTGTTGCCAGTACTACTGAAAATGAGGCTAAACAATCACAGTTCTGTACTACACTTGGAATGGTTTAACAATCATTAACAAAGTCATCTCACTGGAATCTCCTACTCCTTATATTGGCCTGCAGCTGACTTTAGATCCTCAGTATTATTCATTCTCAAAGCACCTGGTACTAGACCCATGGCTACAGAGAAAGCAGGGGTCTCTTACTACAGAAACCAAATCACACTCAAGGAAGGTAAATAATGCCAAAGACATCCGCTGAAGAACATACATGCTTGCTTACATACATATTTACTTATGCATAACTAAAGGTATCTACTCTAGAAGACCCAGCTTAGCAGATTGTGCAAATTTGTAGTTACCTGATACATCATACACAGTTTTTAGTACCTGGAAAGTGTTACAGTTTACAAACCAAACAGACCTGTGGAATGTACATACATATGTATGTAATGTATTTGCTTGTTCACTTGTATACTGGGTAAGTAGACTGATCCTTAGATCATTTTCAGCCCCAATGTGAGGCACATAAAATTACACAACCGTGCAAGAACACTAACTGATATGGTTGCTTGCATTGTTTTAAATGTCACAAAATTAATAAATGAAGCACCTGGAAGCCATGAACTACTCGAACACAACTTTATTACTTTCAAAAGATAAAAACACCAATAAACAACGACGTATCTATTTTCGACCCTTAACAGTTCTTCCATTTTAGTATTATAGATAATGTTATCCATTATGACAATCCCACCACCTTTGTCAGGCCTTGAAATTCTTGTGTTTCTATCCTCCCTTAAACTTTTTAACAATTCCCTTTCCTGCCACACTAAATTTGGTCTCATTTTTGATCTCTTTAGTTCCTCTCTAAGTTCCCTCTCTACTACCACTTCAAAACGTTTAAGTTGGGGGTGTATGATAGGGTTGGCAGTACTTTTCTTTCCAAGTGATACAGGATTGGAAGAGGGAAACAGGTTAACAGAACTATTATTTTCATATAGTAGTTCAAAATTTTTCTTCCAAATAAATAATTTCAGGTCAATTAAAGTTTTACTAATGTCACTTTTCATTTTAGGAACAAATTTTAGGCCTTTCATAAATAGCCTGAAATACCACTCATTAATTTCTATGTTACTATAATTGAAAATATTAAAGTTCTGGTATCTATACACATTTTCATTAATTTTAGCTAGCTCCACTGTGAAAGACATTTCACTAAGTCTAGGATTGCCATAAGAGGGGCTGAAAAGAGGTCCAAATTTTTAATGGAGGCCCAAATGGAAAACTTCTATTTGCTGCAATAAATCTTTCTGGTATAGGCTCTCTGCGCGGAGGTCAGGATGTGAATGATTTGGAAAGAAAGTCTAGACTGTCTAGTCATCATTCAAATTGGAGAAACCATGCAGTCAAACTGACAGCTTAAATGTCTGGGTAAGAGAAAGTGAGAGAGAAGATCTGGAGTGGGGTCCATGACCCGAGGAGGGTGCATCAGATGAACAGAAAAGGGAAACCACACTTTCTGGGGCCAGAAGGAGCAATGAGGATCACCATAGCCTTTATTCCCAGAGCTTTCTGCAGAAATTTCGAGATGAGAGGAGTAGTGGGAAAGGCATGCAAGAGCCAGGGGGTCAATTGTAGATCGGATCGTCCTGCAGTGACTCTCCCCTCCTGGAGGATTTGGGCAAAGTATCTGCTGCATTTTGCATTGTAGTGGAAGACAAAGAGATCGCAGCATGGTTGACCCCAATAGCTGAATATGTGATCCACCACTGTATGTTTGAGGGGCCACTCATGAGGAAGGAGGACAGTCCTGCTCAACCTATCTGCTAGACCACTGGACTTCCAAATTATGTGCACTGCTATCATAAAGCAGTGAGAAGACATAGCCCATTGCCACAACCTCATGGTTCCCCACACAAGCGGTAAGATTGTGTTCCCACTGTTTGCTGATACATCAGACTACTGACATACTGTCTCTGTCTGAATGTCACACTTGTGAAGAGGGAGTCCCAGAAGTCATGCAGTGCTAGATGACTGCTCACATCTCCAGGATACTAATGTGAAGACTAGCCTCTGCAGGGAACAATGTGCCTTGGACAGTCTTTCCCATGATATGCCTCCCAAACCCAGCTGGGAAGCATCCATGATCATCATAGCTTGAGAAGAAGGTAGAACAAAAGGTTGACCCTAGGAAACCTCTGAAGATTCCAGCTATCACAGAATGAGTTTTACAGATTTTTGTTAAGAGAGTTGGAAACTCATGGGGCTGATGTCTGACTAACCATTGTGCTAATAGGGACCACTGGAGCACCGTCATGTGGTATCTGACAAGAGGAACCAAGTTAATGGCAGCCACCATTAAGACAGGAAGATGCATCACCTTTCCTGGTGGCTTCTAACAAGAACTGTCATGGTATGTTTGTGGGGAATGGCAGTCCTGGATTCAGGCAGTCTGGCTGTGTGAAGGTTCATGTCTAAGTGAGCTCTAATTTATTTATTTATTTTTATTTATTTATTTACATTTGTTGTCCGGGAGTGTCCGACTGGACATAGGTCCATTTTCAGCAGTGGCCCAGGGAGAAAAGCTCCACAGTTAAGATAAACAGACAGTAGTTACATTGGATTACATAGCGATTAACAACTTAACATAGCAATTAATTACAAACATATTTACAGATGAAGAACATAGTACATCAGTAGACAACTAGAATCTTTATCTGTGAAGTACATAACAGACATTAACAAATGTTACAATAAGAAGTTCCTGCTGTATAATAAGTACTAGGCTTATGAGCATCTGAGCTTGCTATAATCAAGGTAGTTAGTGGGGTGGAAAGAAAGGTAGTGGTTGGATGGGGTGGGTGATATTAGAGTGGGAGTTGCAAGGGCATAGCCAGCATGTTTTTAGGTGCGCTTTTAGTAAAGTTATGAAGTGGGTGCATGATGGTACGGAGGTAATTGTGGGTGGGAGGCAGATCCATAATTTGGCTATGGCGCAAGAGAATAGTGCTTCACCAGCAGAGTTATTGGCTTTAGTGATCTGCAAGTGATTTTTGTTGCTGGATCTTAGTGGTCTGGTGGTGCGATAGGGTTGGAGTAGATTCTGGAGGGATGGGACATTTAGTGGATGGTTTACTAGTTTGTGGGCGAGTGATAGTTGATAACATTGAAGGAGGTGAGGGAGTTCAAGTCGGCCCAGTTCAGCAAGTGAGAGACAGTGGTGACTACGGCAGGGTGCCCCGTGGCAAATTTGGTGATTTTGTTGTAGCAGGTCTCTAGCTTGTTTAGATCGCATTGCCTTAGGTTGGTATATACTGGAGAGGCATAAAGTAGGGTGGAGATGATGTAGGAATTTGCTACTGAAATCTTTGCTGCTTTGGTGAGAAGTTGTTTATTTCTGTATAACGCTCCTAGTTTTTTGTGGACTTTTTTTTATGGTCATGGATATGTGAATGTCAAATTTTAGTTTATTGTCTATTTCCACTCCTAGCAATTTGGTGTGTTCAGTTGGGTGTTGTCTTTTGCTGTGATGTTAAAGTGAGAGTTGTTTTGAGTATGTTTGGTGGGTTGGAAGATGAGTAGTTTAGTTTTGTTTGGGTTGATTATTAATTGAGCATCGGATAACCAAGTTCCAACAGAGGAAAAGGCTTCCTGTGTGACTTTTTGCAGTTAGGGTAGGGACTGGGCTGAGCAGATGATGGTTGAGTCATCTGCGTATTGTATGAGTGTGCCATGTTTGGTGGCAGAGGCTAGATTACTGGTGAAAACAGAGAAGAGTAGGGGTCCAAGGATGGATCCTTGGGGAACCCCTATTTAGACAGGTAGTTGGGGAGATATGTAATTCGGCCATACAACGGACTGCTGGCGGTCAGACAGGTAACTCTGAAACCAGTTGGTGACTGATTGAGAGAAGGGATAGGTTATTGAGGACAGAGATGAGTTGTTTGTGTGGGACCATGTCAAATGCTTTAGATAGGTCTAGGAAAGTAGCAGAGGAGAGATAGCCATTGTTTTTTATGCTGAAGGATAGTGTTAGTAAAGGAGAGTAAGGCAATGGTGATGCTATGATTTGGTCGGAAACCATGCCGAGTATTGGAAAGGAGGCTGTTAGTAAGGAGGTAGTCTGAGACCTGAGAATGTATGCATCTCTCTAGTATTTTGGAGAGTGGAGAGAGAATAGCTATGGGGCGGTAATTGGCTAGTTCTGTGGAGGGGCCGCCTTTGTGAAGGGGAATTATATGTGATACTTTCCACAGTGTGGGAACGTAACTTTCTGACAGAGATCGGTTACTCAAGATGGATACTGAGCAGGCCAGAGCATCAGCTGCAATTTGTAGGTATTCACTTGGGAGGTTGTCTGCTGCTAATTTGGCGGGCTTAAGTTTTATAGCCAAGAGTTTTTTTTTTTTATGTTGGAGGTAGGTACAGGAGAAAAAGAGAAGGCAGTGGGGAGATTACTAGTTGAAGGTGTGGCTTGGAGGGGAGGAGGGTTGTGTTGTTTAACTAGTGATAGTATGGTTTGTGTGAAGTGTGTGTTGAATGAGGTAGCAATATTTTCGGAGGAGTGAGGGATGTTAGGAGGAGGGGTACTGACTTTACCTAGGTGGAAGATGGAGTTTATGGAGGACCAGAATTGTTTGGGGCTGTGTTGGGAGGAGTCTAGGGCAGACTGGTGGTATTGGAATTTGTCCTGTTTTATTAGCTTTTTAACTCTATTGCGTAGTTCTGGGAATTTCTGTCTAGTTGAGGGTGTTTTGGTTTTGCACCAGTGCTCCCAGGCTTTATCCCTGTTTTTCATTTCTGACTTAGTGGTTTTCTGTAGCCATGGGGAGGGTTGTGCTTTTGTTCTGGAAAGCCTTATGGGGGCATGGTAATTAAGGATGCTCAGGAAGGTAGTATTAAAAAATTCAACTGCGTCACCAAGACTGAGGTACTTTAGGGGATGCCAGTTACATTCTTTGAGGGATGAGATGAATGTGAGTGGGTTAAAGTTTAGTTTTTTACGTATTTGACGGCAGATGACAGGTTTAGCTTGGTATAGGTATTTTTTGAGTAGGAATGTTGGGAGTGATCACTGAGGTTATCTGATAAGCAGCCTGTTATATATGACTGGGGGCTCTTACTGACTAGCATCCAATCCAGGGTAGTGTGCTTGCTGGAGTTTTTATTTATCCTGGTTGGTGACTGGACTAGTTGGATGAAGCCATGAAGGTTTATATGATGGGTTGGATTGTTGCCAGAACAGGATTGCCAATCAATATTGAAATCACCTAAAATGATAGTTTCCTTTGGGAGATGGTAGGTAGACCAGCTGAGGAGGTTTTCAAGTGGAGGGATGTTTTGGCCAGGTGGGAAGTAGCATCCAATTATGTTGATGGTTTTGTTTTGGTTTATTTTGAGGTTGGTATATATTATTTCTTCATTGCCTATTTGTGGAGCTGATGATTTTAAGTTCTGGATGTTTAGATGCTGTTTAAATATTATAGCTACACCGCCTCCTTTCTTGTTTAGCCAGTCTACTCTTAGTATGCCGTAACCGGTAGGGAGTATTTGCTCACTGGTAATGTGACGTTTTAGCCAGGTTTCTGTCAGGATGACTATATCTGGGGAGTACAAGTCTATGGTGGCATGGAGTTCATGGACTTTGTTGGATATACTTCTAATATTTAGGCTTAGTAGAAGGAAGTCACTTGGTTTTCTATTTGCTGTGATATGGAAGAAATTGTTGTTTCTAGTCTGATTATGAGGATTGGGGTTGGAGATGGTAGGGCCAGGGTTGAGGTGGATGTCTCCACTTAGGGCTAGTTTTGATATGCATGAGGTTATTAGTTTTCCCAGTTTTTTAATGTGTTTGTTTATTAGGGCAACTTTATGATTGTGCTCTGTGGGTAATAGGTATGGTGGGAGGGATACTATGTTAAGTTGTAGGGATGCTTTATGTTTGAGTAATATAGTTGGTAGAATATGCGAGGGGTGCATAGAGATGGTTCTTGAGTTGGTGGGAGGGGAGCTGAGTGAGGGTCAGACATGAGTGGTGGTGTGAGTAGCAGTACAGCGGTAGTGGTTGAGTGGGGGAATGATGGAGCTTTGGTAGGAAAGGAGAGTGCATGCAGTGAGCATAGGTAAGGTATGCTTGTACATGTTAGTTGAGGATGTGTGATAGTAGTGAGAAAATGGAGGAGGTAGTGTTGGCTTAGCGCTGTGGTTGGCTATTGGAAAGATGTGAGGGGTTTGTGAGTGTAATAAAGGTAGGACCACTGGGGTGGAAGGGAATAGGGGGCAGGGTGGGGAGCGAATGGGGTAGAGACCCTGTTAGTTGCTCTTAGTTGCTCTTATGAGTGAGCTGGAAACAATCAGGTAACAGAGTAAACTGATAAATGAACATATGATAGTGACAAAGGGTGGTTGCAGTTTTTAAAAATGGTGCCTGCCACAGGTAATATTTATTAACTTTGGGATTGGCTTAAGGTAATAAACAGGGAAGGGGGAGGGGGAGAACAAGGGTGTGAGCAGGCAGTTCTTGTACTGCTGCTAATGAGCCAAAGCAAAGATAAGTTTGTGTTTAAGAAACAATCAGAATTGACCAATGACTGCTCTGAAACAGTAAGTCATTTCTTAACCATTTCTCAGGTGGAAAAACAGGATAACCTTGTATCAGTAGGCTACTGTGGTCTCAGTTTAAATGAACAAACACACAGTATTGATCAGTTATGGATACTTATAAGAGAGAAAGTGGAAGATGAGTGTGTGTGTGTGTGGGGGGGGGGGGGGCTGCTTACAAGCCAAAGCACAGTGCTCTCCAGGGAAAAATGAAGACACATACTCAAAGTTAACTTTAGCTGTCTGCAGACAGTTCAGACCCAGACTGCACTTTTCTTATAAGAATGATAAAGGTGGTACCACAGTTGAATACTTAAGAGTGGTGTTAGGTTCAAAGTTAATTTTAGCTGTTTGCAGACAGTTCAGACCCGGACTGTTTTTTTCTTATAAGAATGATAAAGGTGGTACTGCAGTTGAATACTTAAAAGTGATATTAGGTTGGAGAGACACTGAGCTCCTCATGGGGTCTGTAGCAGAGTGGATTGTACTAATGAATTCTATAGTCTGGAAGGCTGAAGTCTGGATTTGGCTGTGTTCGCAGATATGCTCAACTGTGTGCAAAGCTGGTATTTGAACACCAGAAACCCCTACAGTCCAAGAAGAGCTGCAACCATTACCATACGCTGTGAACACCCTGGGGGCTGTAGTCAGACCAAAGTCCAGGGCTACGATCTGGAAATGACAGTCTCCAATATGAAAGCAGAGGCACCATCTGGAGCATCTGTCCATTTTTATATGGTAGTACACTTCCTGAAGTTCTGTCAGATACATCCAATCACCCTTTCTCAGCAAAGGCAGACTGGATTGTAGCATGACCATTTGAAATTTTTTTTTACATAATTCTTCAGATGACTGAGATTCAAAATTAGCCTAAGGTCCCCCTTTAACTTTGGCACCAAAAAGAACGCTGAGTAACTTCTGGATCCTTGTTGGTCTGGTGGACCTCTTGGACAACTTGATTGTCTAGAAGGTTTTTTTTTCTGTTGCTGATGCTTTACTCAGGGAGGGTGGAAAATTGGAAAGTATTCTTGACTGAGGGAGGCAAGAGATAAAAGGAACAGAACAGCCTCTGGTTATGATCCTCTACACCCAAATATCTAGAGTAGTGAATGTCTAGGCTGTGGGATGCAAAGATAGAGGCCCCTGACTGCAGCAGTCTGGTAAATCATTCAGGAGTGTAATCATTCAGGAGTGTTGTTAAGATCTATCAGAGAATGGACTTTGAAAGCCCTGATTTTGCAGACCACCGCTGTCATTGGGGGGGGGGTGATGTCCACCATTAGAGAGCGTCCCATCTACACTGAAGGTGGTCTATCAAGTGTTAGGAGCAAAATTTTGTTATTTGCAGACCAGCTTCTTATCTCTCTTCTGGTTCGTACAGAATGATTTCTGGGGAGTAGAAAACCATATTCCTTTGGCAGACAGGGGTTTTCCCTATCTTGTTAACTTCTGAATAGGATCTGTTTAACCCTCAGCCTAATAAGTGTCGAACCATCACAGGGGGCATTAAGAAAGGACATTTTATAGTGCTCCGCACAGTCACACTGATGCATCCAGGCATAACTCCTTCCAGTTATGCAAGTGCCCACACCTTCTTAAGTGCCTTTTGTTACACTGGAAATGTGATGCATAGATGCATTCAAAAGACACTTAAGGGTGGCTAACTGAGAATTGACAGACTCTCTCTCCTCTGGAGACAGGTACCAAGAGAGAGATAATTTGCTCAAATCCATCTCAAAGTGGATCATGTGTGCCAAATAATTCAGCACCCTAAGTGTGAAGGTCGCTAAGGCATAAACTCACTTCCCAAATCTGTCAAGCACCATGGACTCCCTTGTTAGGGAAACAGACAATGGAGCTTTCCTAAGCAAGCTCCTTTTTGGTGGCCATTTCATCACCATGGAATCAATGGCAGAATCCCTGCTCCAATAAGGGCAATCTTTTGGGGAGACCAAAAACTTATCGGGCTTATGTGGGATCAGTTCAGCCATGTCCAGTTCCTACCATGCCTGGCTGGAGATCAGGTCGACAATCTCATCCACAGGAGGGACTACCAAAGAAATAGAGAGGTCAGCTCCAAAAATCTTGAGAAATACTGTCTCCTCCTATGATGGGGCATCAGATGACCAAGCCCTCCTTTCTGTCTAAGTTTCAGGATTTCTCTGAATGAGTCATCTTCAAGGGGGGATCTACAGGATCCCTTCCCTTCACTGAAGTCTGTATATAAAAGTTATATACTCACCATAACTATGCATTTGTGTTGTCCATTTTCATTTTTCCTCAATGAATGGGTTTGAGAACCTCAGATCCAGCAGACACCTTTAGATTCTAGGATCCAACTCTCAAGCTCATCTCTTACCCACAATGCCCCTAAACTAGTTGTATTTTCTCAGATCAAGTTTGCTGCTATTATACAATATCACAAAAGGTATCACAACAAAGCTATGTCAGAAAAGCGATAGCTGAAAGGTCATGAGCTCAAACAGGAAATATGGTTCCTAATAATTGCTCTAGTTCTCTCACAAAGGCATGGCTAGGGGGAAGAATGAAAATGGACAATACAGATGCATAGTTATGGTGAGTACTTAACTTTTATATCTGATGTGGTCATTTTCATTTGTTCTTCAATGAATGTGACAGAGTCTCCAGCTACACTTCTCTCCAGAGAACCACAGAATCGAATGCTGCGCTGCTTCTGGAGATTACATCCAATTTGTAATTAGAAATAAAAGTGTGAGCATTAGACAATGTGGCATTTGCACAAATGTCATCAATGTAGGCTCTACACCAAAAAGCAGGTGATGTAGCTATTGAACGAGCTGAATGAGCTTTTGAAGGTCTTGGCAGGGTTAAACCTTTTAAAGAATAAACATAGGAAATGCAATCCATTATCCATTTAGCTAGAGTAACCTTTGAGACTGGTCTTCCATTCCTAGTATTACAGAGACAAACAATTGATAAGGTTTCATAAATTCCTTAGTCCTATGATGGTAAAAACAAAGTTGCCTATGTACATCTAAAAGATGAAGAGTATATTCTACTTCATTGTCAAATTAGTGAAAGAAAACTGGTAAATTCATCACTTGATTGATGTTCGTTTCAGAAACAACTTTTGGTAGAAAAAAAGGATTAATGAGTAAGGTTCACTATCTTTGTGAAAAATCAAATATGGTAGTTTCAAAGAGAGTGCCTGGAGTTCACATACTAGTCTTGCTGAAGTTACAGCCACCAAAAAGATTGTTTTCCAAGACAGAAACCTAAGGTCTACTTTAGTTGAAGGTTCAAAGGGTGGATGGACCATGTCTGCAATATCAAAGTCAGATCCCAAGGTAGAGTAGGGTCTTTGATTGGAGGTCTCAGTAAGAAGGTACCTTTAAAAAAGGCCTTACGTAATACAGATGAAGCCAAAGGGGAAGCGTAGTCTCCAATGTGGTAGTTAGAAATGGCTACTAACTGAACTTTGATGGTGGAGAAATTTACCCAGCTTTAAAAGATGGAAGCAAGGAAATCTAGAACAGCAGGGGGTGGGACAGTGAAAACATCCAACTCTCTCCGTTGAGCCCAAAAGGAAAACCCCTGCCATTTATTATTATAAATCTTCCTGGTTGAAGGTTTATGAGACGAAAAATGTAATTCATCGAACTTGGGAGGAAAGCCTGGAATGTCTAGCAATCACTGGAATTGAGGAAACCATGTAGTCAACTTGAGGCCTGCAATGTACAGATGAATTGTCCCGGATGGGTGTGACAGGAGATCTGGAATGGGGTCCAGTGTCCATGAAGGACATACTAAGTGAGACAATAGAAGGGAAACCACACTGCCCAAGGCCAGAAGGGGGCAATGAGGATTACCTTGCTCCTTGACCAGACAGCATTCTGAAGAAACTTGGAGATTACAGGCAGGGGAGGGTAAGCATAAAGGAAACTGGAGGGCCAGATGTGGACTAGATCATCTCTTGGTGAATGTCCCTGAGGAGAAAGTAGGACAAAGAACCTGCTGCATTTGTTGTTGAGGGTAGAGGCGAATAGATCACAGAAAGGATAACCTCATTTGTGTAAAGTCATATTTGCCACTGACTGATTCAGAGACCACTCGTGAGGTGACAGAATGATCCTGCTGAGCTTGTCTCCTAAGATGTCGGATTTCACCAGTATATGCACTGCTACAAGAAAGTGGTTGGTGGAAATCACCCACTGCCAAACCCTCATTGGGTCTTGGCACAGGGGATAGGATCTGTTTCCCCCTGCATGTTGATGTACCAAACTACTGAAATGTCTGTTTGAATAGCAATAGTTCCTAGTGGAAGAGAGCTTCAAGGGGCATGTAATTCTAGAAGCACTGCTCTCATCTCTAGGATATTTATACGCAAATTGGTTTCTTTTGGGGACCATGTGCCTTGAACAGTCAGTAATGTCCCCCCACGCCCACCCCAACTGGAAGACTTCCATGGTCAATGTGGCGTTCTGGAAAGGAAAAATAAATGGACACCCTTGACAAATCTCTCTGGAGTGTATCCATCACAGTAGGGATTACTGCAAACCTGAGAATTTTATCAAATGTCATAAGGGGTGTTGATGAAAAGACCATTGTATGGCTGGAGTCCATTGAAAAATTCTCATGTGAAGATGAGCAGTGGCTATTATGGTTAATGCAGTAGCCGTCAATCCTAGGGCTTGGAGTACAGTTTTTGCTGGGGGAGAAGGATGAGAAAGAACCTGTCTGACATGCGATTAAGCAAGAACTCTGTTTTGGGGCAAAAGAGCTAAACACTTAACTGTATCTTGATGAGCCCCTATAAACTCCAAGACTAGAAGTGGCTATAGTTGTGACTTGGATAGATTGATCGTAATTCCCAGAGAGTGGGATAATCACAGTAAGTAATCTCTGTCTGTTTCCAGAAGATGCCTGGTTTGTGTGGTAAGAAGTCAGTTGTTTAAATAAGGAAAAACACTGAATATGAGCAGTCTTAGATGACTGGTACCACTTGCCATGCATTTGGTGAACACTCTGGGGGTTGTGGTGACACTGAAGGCCAGGGCTCTGAAGTGATAATGACTGGCTTCCAGCCAGAAGCATAGGCATCTTCAAGAGAACATGTTCATTCTGGTATGATAGTATGCATCTTGAAGATCGCTAGAGCACATCCAGTCATCCTTCCATAGGAGAGGTAGAATTGATTGAACCGTGACCATCTAGAATTTGGAATTCTTTACAAACTGGTTCAGATAACTGAGATTGAAAAGTCATCTCAGGTCCCCTGTTTACTTTGGCGCTAGAAAGAACATTGAGTAAATTCCGGATCCTCTCTGGTCTGGGGTTGGGGGGGTGGGGCTCTCTTGGATGACTCTTTGTCCAGCAGCTTTTGAATCTCTACAGTGCTAACCCCCTCTAATTGGGTGGAACATCAGACATTTCCTTTGTCTTTGGGGGAACCTGTAAGAACTGAATGAAATATCCTCTGGATATGATCCTTTGCACCCATGAATCTTTTGTGATGGCTGTCCAGGCTTTTAGATGCAAGGACAGGCACCCCTCAACTGCCTCCAGAGGGGGAGAGTGGGGCAACCTTTCAGGAGCACTGAAAGTATCTGTCTGAGAAGGAATCCTGAGATGTGATTCTGCAGACCTCCTTTGCCATGTGGGCGGCATCTTCTGTTGTAGTTATTTCACACTCTGCCTCTGAGGGAGGGTGGGGATTCGCTGCATGACTCTTGGATAGGTCCATGAGATTTTCAGAACCATAACTTTTTACCACAGAGTTGGTTCCTGGAAAAAGGTCTCTGCGGGGAAGAAAAGTAGATTCTCATGACAGATAAGGTCTTTCCATCCTTCACACTGTGGAAGAGTGTCTCTTTCATTGTTGGCCCAAACAAGGAAGATCCATCAAAAGGAGCACTGATGGATGACTCTGTGAAGGATTCCACAAAATCGCACAACCACATCCAGTAGGTCTCCTGATGGCTATGCCTGAACCAGAGGAACCTTTAGTTGCATGTGAGATTAACCTCATAGATACATTAGTAATGGAATGCAGGGTGGTCGGTCATGAGGAAAAAGACTTCTGTCCCTCTGCGGACATGGACCCAGGGGTAAAGTTAGAAAGTTCCTGTAACCTAGTGAAATATGCCAGGTAATTCAGCAATTGTAAGGCAAAGGTTACTAATGCAGACACTCGCTTTTCAAACCTGTCCAACACCCTAGACAGAATATTAGGGGGATGGACAGTGGAGCTCTGTTTAGCCAGCTCTTCTTTAGTGGCTGCCGCAACCACCATGACATCTACAGGAATTCCCCTGGTACAGTGCTGTCTATTGAAGGGAGTGCTCAAACTCTTCTCCAAGCGTTTGGGGATTGGTTCAATGGAGTCCAGTTTCTTCCATGCCCTGTGGGAGACGAAGTCTATCAAGCTCATCCACAGGTAGGTTAACCAAAGACATAGATCTTAGACATGAAGGCTTCCAAGAACATAGACTTCTCCTGGGAAAGGGTTTGGGAAGATCAACTACCTTTCTGGTGAAGGATCTCCAAGACATCTCCAAACTAGACATCCTCAGGTAGAGATCTATGGGACCATTCTTCATCAAAATCAGTGTCTTCTGTGAGGAATTCCTGTGGGGAATCTAAGTGCCTCCTCTTACATGATCTCTTCAGAGAAGCCTCTTCAGTAGGGTGCTATGGAGAGATGTCGGAAGAAGTGGGGAGTTCCCTAGTGGGAACTGCTTGGAAGCTCATATGGGCTGGCTGTCCCTGAGGTGTAGGATGAGTAGACACAAACATAGGATCCAGCGAGGAAACAGGGATCGAATATGAAGACGCAAGAGTCTAAACTGCTCTGAGGTGAGAGAAAACACTCTCCATCACCTCGAAGGAAGGACCAGGAGAAGCAGAGGACAATCCAGCCAGAGCCGAAAATCTCAGTGCAGAAGATCCCAGTCCCTACCTGACCCTCTGTTCCAAGGGAGGGGTTGGCACCAAGCTGTCCAACACCGAAGTTCCGATGGGAAGTGATGGTTCCATAAACTTCAGACTTGAAGTCAACCCCTCAGATCAGATGCTGACACTTCCACTCAGAGAACCAGCGTCCTCCGGGGGGGTAAGGAACAATCGGATCAGGGAGACTGCTGGAGTGAAGAAAGAAAGATCTTTGGGTCCGACGGTTCAGCTCTCGGGATCTTGGACCTGAGGGCTCCAAAAAGTACAGTTGTGTACACTTACCATAAATGTAGATGTTCGAGTGTATTCACTGTTGCAGTCCTCACGTATGGGTTTATCCATCTCCCGGTAGCCCTCGGTCAGCCTGAATACCAGAGTCCTTGGTATATGACGTCGACTGCCGCTGGTTGTAAAACTGATGTCAATACGTCAGGTATAAAGGATGGCATCCAAAGCCATTTCCAAAGTTTTTCTTGCCTTAATTGTCAGGAGCCCCCAAAAGAAGGCTAATCCAGGAATGGTAGCACCCAGGACACGTCATACAAAAATAAAAATCTATAGTCTGTGCCTTAGGAAAAAAGGGGGAATGGAGGGTGGAAAAAGTACAGTTGTGTACACTTACCATAAATGTAGACGTTCGAGTGTATTCACTGTTGCAGTCATTATATTTGGGTAATCTGCTGGCAGGTTGCCCTCAGTCGGCCTGATTAACAAAGTCTTGGGTCCTGCGTCGGTTGCTGTCCCTTCTTCCATGACGTCAGGTCGTCAGGGGTATAAAACATGCAGTCGACGCCATTACATCAGTTTTTCTTGCCCCAGATGTCAGGTGCCCCCCAAATGGGGAGCAATATATATATATATATATATATATATATATATATATATATATATATATGTGTGTGTGTGTGTGTGTGTGTGTGTATATAATTTAAAACACAAAAAAAATACCTCCAAACAAAAGCAAATACACCAAAAAGGCTTTTGAGCATAGTAAAGGAAAGTAGAGTTATAGTAAGAGAAAGAACAGGGGGCTGGAGGGTGGGTAACCAGGACTGCAACAGTGAATACACTCGAACATCTAAATTTATAGTAAGTGTACACAACTGTACTATGTTCTTCGTGTTTCACTGTTGCAGTCATTACATTTGGGTAGATTCCCAAAGCTATGGTTGGGAGGATGGATTTATACAGCATTAGGAGCAGCTATAAGGCCCTGCAGGACAGCAGTGGCAAAGCCAGCTCTGGATTTAGAGAAGAGAGGTAAATGGTAATGTTTGGTGAACCCAGGTAGCAGCTTCTAGAATGTCTCTGGTAGGGACCCATCTGAGAAAGGCTGCAGAAGTAGATGCAGCCCTGGTGGAATGAGATATGATCCCCTTGGGGATAGGTTTATCATGGTGCATATAGCAGAAACAAATACAATGGCTTATCCATTTGGAAATATTCTGCTTTGAAATAGCCTTTCCCACTGCCCCTGCAGCAAATGCCACCAATAGTTGTTCAGATTTTCTTAGAGATTTTGTTCTGTTTAAGTAAATCTAAGTTGTCTGTGTACATCCAATGAATGCAGAATCCGCTCACCCTTGTTCTGTGGACTGGGAAAGAAAGTTGGCAGATGAATGGTCTGATTAAGAGCCACACTGGACACCACCTTAGGCATGAAAGATGGATTGGTCCTGAGAGACACCCTGTCCACATGAAAAATAATAAAAGGCTCCACTGCCATAAGAGTCTGTAATTCAGAAATCCTACTAGCTGAAGTGACTGCTAAAAGGAAAGCTGTTTTCCAGGAGAGAAATTTTAGGCCTGCAGTAGCAGCTGGCTCAAAAGAAGGCAGAGTGAGTTTTTCCAAAACAAAATTGAGGTCCCATGCAGGGGTTGGCGCTCTCCTGGGAGGTCTTAAGTTTTTGGCCCCTCTGAGACACTGCTTTAGCAGAGGATGAGAGAAGAGGGGAGGTTCTGTGTTGTAATGAGCTGAAATGGCAGAGGCATGGATTTTTATGGAAGAAAAAGATAGGCCCTTGTGAAGCATCTCAGTTAAGTACTGCAGAATCTGAGGAATATTGGGCATTGCTGTGCTTATTCCTTGTGACTGGTTCTAGGCACAGAATCTTTCCATTTGTCAGCATAAGATTTTCTAGTACTAGGCCTTCTAGCCTCCAAAATGACATCCATCACAGGTTTGCTGAGGGATGCCAAGGGTGAAATTAGATGATTGGCCATGGTGCAAGATTCAAAGTTTGGAGCTGAGTGTGCAGAATTTGGTAGTTCTGCTGAGACACTAGGTCAGGTGTCTGAGGCAGGTGCCAAAGAGGAAGGTGTACCACATTGCGCAGGAGTGGGTATCAGTGTTGGCAAGGCCAGTCTGGAGCAATCAGAATCATTTTTGGTTTGTCCTGTCTGACTTTTAATAGTACTTTGGAGAGCAGAGGCAAAGGGCGAAAAGCATAGACTGACAGGTTTTTCCAGATGAATGATACCGCATCCACTTTCCAAGCTTTTTTGTGATTAATTCTTGTGCAGAATTTGTCCAAGTGACAGTTCTGGGGTGAGGTGAAAAGATCTATGTCTGGACTCCCCCATTTGTGTGTCAACATGTTGAAAATTTGTGGTTCCAGTTTTCATTCATGTGGGTCCATAAGACTTCTGCTTAGTTCATCTGCCAGAGTACTTCGCTTTCCTGACAGGAACTGAGCTTGTAATTGTATATGGTAGGTCAAGGCCATGTTCCACAATGCCATGGCTAGTCTGCAAAGGGGGTAGGAATGTGTACCCCCCTGCCTGTTTATGTACCACATAACTGGTGATGTCTGTCTTTATCATTAAATTGTCCTGGATGACGGTAGTCCTTGAAGGCTGTCAGTGCATTCTGTACAGCTAGCATTTCTTTTTGATTGATATGAAGGTGCATTTGATTTGGGCTCCATTTGCCCAGAATGCCCTTTCCTGCCAGATGAGCCCCCAAGCATAATCTGATGCGTCTGTAGTTATGGTTTGGGCGGCAGGGGGTGGAGTGAATGGCAGTCCCTTGTTTTGGTGGCAGGACTCTGCCAACCATAGGAACTCTAGTTGCAGGCAAGGTATGATAGGAATCATTGTTTCCAGGCTGTGACAATATTGACTCCATAAACTTTTTAAGTACCACTGAAGTTTCCTCATATGCAGTCTTGCATATAGAATTAGAAGAATGCAGGAGGCCATGAATCCCAAGGCTTGCAGAATTTGTCTTGCAGATAGCAGGGTTTTTGTGGCCACCTGTTTAAAGTAAGTCACCAATTGAATGTGTTTTTCCGGCGTAAGGTAAGTCATCTGGGCAGCTGTATTCAAGCTTGCACCCAGGAATGTAATTTTTTGAGAGGGTACCAGTTGTGATTTCTTTCCATTTATGGTGTACCCTAGACAAGTTATAACCCTTTTTACACACGCCAGATGTTTTAGAAGAATGTCTAATTCAGGCAGAAAACGAGGACAATCGTCCAGGTATGGATATATTCGAAAATTTATTTGCCTGCAAAATGCAATTACTGGAACCGGGCACTTTGTGAAAACCCTAGGCGCAGTAGATTAGCCATAGGGCAGTGCAGAGAACTGGTAATGCAAGTAGCCTGCTTTGAAGCGGAGGTATCTTCTGCAAGATTCCCTGATTGGGTAAGCCTCTTAAGTCTAGAGTTACCAACCAGGCATCTTTGCCTAGCATGGGTAGTAACTGTTGAAAAGTCAGCATCTTCAATTTTGGAATGTCTAGAAATGTGTTTAGAGTGGATAAGTCCAGTATTAGACGCCATGATTTGTCTTTTCTGGGTACCAGGAAAAGTCTTGAATAGAAACCTTGTCCCTTTTCCTCTTCTGGTACTGGATGAATAGCCCCCATGTTCATGAGGGGCAGAACTTGTTTCTGGGCCTCTTCCCACTGATTTGGAGGCAGGTCTGGCCATCCGTTTGGGATTGGCAAAGTGTGGAAATGAAATCTGTATCCCTGGGATACTATATTTAAAACCCATTTGTCATGGGTAATAAGTTGCCAGTTTCGTGCATGAAGTGCCAGTTTTCCCCCCAAAGGGGCGGCTAAAAGATAAGTGCTTGGTGATTTTGGAGGGAAGTCATTGAGACTGTTTACCATAGGGAGGTGCCTTGTTGTTTCCAGATTTGGAGGTGGAGGCACCCCATTGTTTTGTTCTAAAAGTTTCTTGTGACTGAAACCTGGAGCCTTTGGAATGTCAGGATTTGACTTGAGTGGCTCTCGAAGGGACTGGAAAGGAACAGTTCTTAGTAAGCCAGTGCCTACTAAATCTTGGAGGTTGCACTTGTATGAAATCTTTCACAGTTTGCATAGATTTAGCTTCATCTTCCATCTCTTTTAACACTTCTTCAGCCTTATTACCAAAGAGACGGTCCTGTTGTAAAGGAGCATCCAACAATTTTGCTTTAACATGGTCAGGCAGAGTTTGCTCTCTGAGCCAAGCATGCCTTCTTAACACAGATCCAGTTACAACAGCCCTGCAACAGGCCTCCAAGGAATCAAAACTACATTGCAAAGTATGTTTTCCAACTTGTTCAGCTGAATGCAATAAATACTGTAAATCTTTATTTTCCACACAGTCAGAGATTAGCATCATTTTCTGTTTAAGTAATCCCATGACATGCTGTTGATATTTAAGCATATGAAATTGACAGTTTAAAGTCCTGATTGACAAGGTTGCAGAAGTGTAAACCTTCTTACCCCATCTATCCAGCGCCCTGGAATCTCTATCAGAAGGGGTAGGATTTTTAGCAGTAGAAGCCTTAATGCCTATGGGACCCTGAGAAATGGGATTTTTGAAAAGGAATTTGTGGGAGTCAGGATCCCTGTAGTATCTGTCTGGCTTACAAGTCGCCGGAGGCAGAGAATCAGGAGCCATACTAGATTCTGAAAAAACATCATCAACAATTTCTAGAACAGAAGGTATAGCCAAAGGCCTATGCTGAGGAAGAAGAAGAAAATCCCTAAGACTCTTTTTAGATTCAGAGAAATCCTGACCTTCCCAGTGGAAATGTTCCCTTAAGGTATGTAAAGTTTCCCCAATAGAAAAATCCTCAGGGGGAGAAGCAGAAGGAATGGAATCTTCTGCATCAGAGTCCTCATAGGTAGGAATAGACAAATCCTGTTCATTAGAAGAGTCAGAAGAAATAGAAACCTGTTCAGAAGATTAATTATCAATGTCTTGCCTAGGCCACTTAGAAGGAGGGAGTTGGCTACCCCTGATCAGAGTAATTACATCCTCAGCCATTTTGATAATTTGTTTTTTAGGCATAGGGGCATGCACATGTGGCCCAGGCGTCAGTTTTTTGGACAAAGATTTAGATTTTGGCCTTAGTTTTGAAGATGGCATCAGACTAACATAAAAATCTGTAAGCCTGAAAACACCCTCAGAAGCCGGTGCCTGCACAGCTGCTCCGGACCCATCTAAGGTAGAGGCATCCGCAGGTTCCATAATTGAAGCATTTCACGGCATACCGGACTTCGAATGGGTCTCAGCAGAGGCCTGCGAATCAGAAGTAGCGGGTATCAGTGGCTGCAAAAGCACCTCACTGAGTACCGGTGAACCTTTGTCAGTTTTGGACCTCAACGGTCTGTCTTTTTCTTTGTGTTTTTTAGGTATTCCAGTAGTCGGATTGCTAACAGACGACATTTCTGGATAATTAAATCTTGAGCCAAAATATTTAGAAGCAAAAATATACTGACGTTTAATCGTGTGTCGATTAAATTTAGCACAAAACCGACAGCAAGGTACGTTGTGGTCAGGGCCTAGGCAAAGAATACAGTACAAATGAAAATCCTTATGAGGTATTTGCTTCCCACAAGTAATGCAATTATTAACTTTTACTGACATCGGTAAGGAGCAAGAAAACGTACTTAGCTTTTAGTTGAAGACTTTGGTTCTGAAACTCGAAAATGAAAATTTCAGGAGTCGGCCGACCGACACTTGTGAATTGCTTCTGCTTCGGGAACCATGCAGCAAGAAAAACTGATGTAATGGCGTCGGCTGCATGTTTTATACCCCTGATGACCTGAAGTCATGGAAGAAGGGACAGCAACCGACGCAGGACCCAAGACTTTTTTAATCATGCCGACTGAGGGCAACCTGCCAGCCGATTACCCAAATGTAATGACTGCAAAAGTGAAACACGAAGAACATCCAGGACTGCAACAGTGAATACACTCTAACATCTACATTTATGGCAAGTGTACACAAAGTACAGTTGTGTACCTACCACAAATGTAGATGTTCGAGTGTATTCACTGTTGCAGTAAATACATTTGGGTTATCCTGCTGGCAGGATACCCGCAGTTGGCCTGTATTCCAAAGCCTTGGTACGGCGTCGGTTGCTGTCGCCTCTTCCCTGACGTCAGTGCAACAGGGGTATAAAAGATGCAGCCGATGCCATTTTCTTCAGTTTTTCTTGCCCCAGATGTCAGGTGCCCCCAAAAGGGTAGGCTAAAAAAACATTGCTAATAAAAGCATGCACTAAAATAGACAATACCTTCATCTACAAGCAAATACACTACATAGGTTGTATTACGATAGAGAAGTACAGATAAGTCCCGGCAAAGAAAAGGGGGGATGGTGGGTGGGTAACCTGGACTGCAACAGTGAATACACTCAAACATCTAAATTTATGGTAGGTACACAACTGTACTATGTTCATCTTGTTTCACTGTTGCAGTCATTACACTTGGCTTGAATCCCAAAGCTAAGGTTGGGCGGATGGGTCTAAATAGAATTAGGAGAGGCTATAAGGCCCTGCAAGACTGCAGTGGCAAAGCCTGCTCTGAATTTAGAGTAAAGAGGCAAGTGGTAGTGCTTAGTAAAAGTGTGCACTGAAGTCCAAGTTGCAGCCTCCAAAATATCCTTGGTTGGTACTCCTCTGAGGAAGGCTGCTGAAGTGGCTGCTGCCCTGGTAGAATGTGGTCTAATGCCCTTAGGCACTGATTTACCATGTTGTGAATAGCAGAAACGAATGCAGTGTCCTATCCACTTTGAAATAGTCTGCTTTGAGATAGCCTTTCCTTGTGATCCTGCAGCATATGCCACTAAAAGTTGTTCAGTCTTTCTGAAAGCTTTAGTTTTGTCCAAGTAGAAGCGTAGCTGTCTGTGTATGTCCAAAGAATGCAGAAGTCTCTCCCCTTTATTCTGCGGGTTTGGGTAAAAAGTAGGCAAATGAATGGTTTGGTTAAGATCCACACTGGACACTACCTTAGGCATAAATGTTGGGTTTGTCCTTAGAGAAACCCTGTCCAGATGGAAGATAATAAAGGGTTCCACAGCCATTAAAGCCTGTAACTCTGAAACTCTTCTTGCTGAAGTTATTGCTAGGAGCAGAGCTGTTTTCCATGATAAGAATTTTATCTTGGCTGTATTGGCCGGCTCAAAAGGAGGCAGTGTGAGTTTTTCCACGACAAAATTGAGGTCCCATGCAGGTATTGGTGCTCTCCTTGTAGGTCTTATGTTTTTGGCCCTCCTGAGGAACTGCCTAAGCAATGGATATGAAAAAATAGGCGGGTCTGTATCGTAATGAGCTGAAATGGCAGAGGCATGGATCTTAATTGATGACAAGGATAGGCCTTTGTCCAGCATCTCAGATATTGTAAAATCTGAGGAATATTTGGAACAAGCGTGTCAATTCCTTGTGCCTGGTTCCAAGCACAGAATCTCTTCCATTTTTCTGCATAACATTTTCTGGTGCTGGGCCTTCTGGCCTCTAAAAGGACATCCATAACCGCTTTAGAGAAAGGTGTATTCTGAATGGTTACAGTATCCGCCATGCAGCTAGATTTAGAGTTCTGAGTTGGCTGCGCAGGATCTGATTGTTTTGTTGGGTCAGTAAATGAGGAATTTGAGGCAATGTCCAGGCTGGGCCCTGGGACAATCTCCTTAGAATTGGGTACCAGTGTTGGCGTGGCCAATGCGGGGCAATCAGAATCATTTGTGGCTTCTCTTGTCTGACCTTTAGGAGTACCTTGGGGAGGAGAGGCAGTGGAGGAAAGGCATATACTGTAAAGATGTTCCAGCGGAATGACAGAGCATCCACTTTCCATGCTTGTTTGTGATAAGTCCTTGTGCAGAATCTCTGAAGTTGGCAGTTGTGAGGGGAGGCAAAAAGATCTATGTCTGGGCATCCCCATTTCCTTGTTATCATGCTGAATATTTGTGGATCTAGTTTCCACTCGTGAGGGTCCATGAGGTTTCTGCTTAGTTCGTCTGCCAGAGCATTTGTTTTTCCTGGCAGAAATTGTGCTTGCAGGTGTACTTGGTAAGTCAATGCTGTGTTCCACAAAATCATGGCTCGTCTGCAGAGGGGGTAAAAATGTGTTCCCCACTGCTTGTTTATGTACCACATGACTGTGGTGTTGTCCGTCTTTATCAGCAGCTGTCCTGGAAGTAGGTCCTTGAAGGCTGTCAGAGCATTTTGGGTCTTCGGCCATTTTGAGCATCTGTTTCTTAGGCATGGAAGTCTGTCCTGGAGAGTGCTGTACTTGTTTCTTTGTCTTTAAAACTGTTTTAGTCTTTGTCTTTGATGCTGATGTTGGCTTAATATAAAGCTGTGTAGGTCTGAAAACACCCTCAGAAGCCGATGCCTGCTCAGCAGCTCCGGACCCATCTGAGGGATTAGTTTCCAAAGGCCCAATACCTTGAGTATCCAGAGGCCTAGCTGTCTCCAATGTGGGAGTTGGAGATGGCCTGTGGCTCTGAGGTAGTGGGTGTCAGGGGCTGCGAAAGCACCTCACTGAGAACCGGCGACTGGCCTAGAAGAGGCTTCATCATCGGTTTTGGTCCTCAGATGCCTGTCCTTTTCTTTTTCCTTGCGCTTTTTATGAACTCAGATCGTCGGCTGATCCGACGGCATTATGCAGTTAAACCTTCGGCCAAAGTAATGAAAAGCAAAATCGTACCGACGCTTAATAGTGTGTTGGTTAAATCTAGCAAAAACCGACAACTAGCAATGTCGTGGTCAGGGTCTAGGCAAGGAATACAGTAAAAGTGAAAATCCTTATGAGGTATTTGCTTCCTACAAGAAATACAATTGTTAACGTTTTCTAACACTGATCTGGAGCAAGAAAAAAAGTTTCCCCAACGGGGTACTTAGCTTTATAGAAGACTTCGGATCTGAAATTCAGTTTCGAAAATCTCAGGAGTGGCCGACCGGCACATGCGAACTGCTTTTGTTTCGGGCATTGCGCGGCAAGAAAGACTGGAGAAAATGGCATTGGCTGCATCTTTTATACCCCTGTCGCACTGATGTCAGGGAAGAGGCGACAGCAACCGATGCTGGACCAAGGCTTTGGAATTCAGGCCAACTGCGGGTAGCCTGCCAGCAGGATAACTCAAGTGTAATGGCTGCAACAGTTTAACACGATGAACATCTGTACTATGTTCTTCGTGTTTCACTGTTGCAGTCCTCACATATGGGTTGATTCCCAAAGCCCAGTAAAGAAAAGGGGGAGGGAGGAAGGATCACAGTTTAAGGGTTGGTAAGGAGGCCCTGCAAAACTGCAGAGGAAAACCAGCCCTGGATTTAGAAAACAAGGGTAGACTGTAATGCTTTGTGAAAGTATGACCAGAAGACCAAGTAGCTGCTTCTAGAATGTCCTTTGTAGGCACACCTCTCAGAAAGGCTGCAGAGGTAGAGGCTGCTCTAGTAGAATGGGTCCTAATACCCTGAGGGGGGACCTTCCCATGCTGCAGGTAACAAAAGTGAATACAATGAGCAATCCATTTCGAGATGGTTTGTTTTGAAATAGCTTTACCCTGAGCCCCAGGAGCAAAACTAACCAATAACTGTTCAGATTTTCAAAAGGATTTGATCCTAAGTAAAATCTCAGCTGTCTATGCACATCAAGAGAGTGCAGAATCCTTTCCTCTTTATTTTGGGGATTGTTAAAAAATGTAGGCAGGTGAATAGACTGGTTAAGGGTTAAACTGGAAACTACCTTAGCATAAAGGAGGGATTGGTTCTCAGAGAAACCCAATCTGAGTGAAAAATAATGAAAGGTTCTACTGTCATCAAGACTTGCAGCTCAGATACCCTTCTAGATGAAGTAAAAGCTAAAAGGAACGCAGTCTTCCAGGATAGAAACTTCAAATCTGCAGAGGCAGCTGGTTCAAAGGGAGGCAGAGTAATTTTTTCCAGGACAAAATTAAGATCCCAAGTAGGAGTAGGAGCTCTTCTGGGAGGTCTAAGATTACGAACTCCCCTCAGGAACGGTTTCATCAAGGGGCGAGAAAAAATGGGTTGCCCAAAAGAACAATGAGCCGAAATTGCTGAAGCGTAAATTTTGATTGAAGAAAAAGAAAGTCCGCCATTAAGCAAACCTGCTAGGTAGTTAAGAATGAGTGAAAGAGAAGGATGAGAAGAGTCTTCTCCTTTAGCCAGCATCCAAGAGCAAAATCTCTTCCATTTATCTGCATAGGATTTTCTTGTGCTAGGCCTCCTCCTGGCCTCATGAAGAACTTCAACCACCTGTTGGGAAAGATTTAGAGTATTAGCCAGGCAGTCAAATGCAGTGTTTGAATATGAGGATCAAGGAACTTTCCCCCTCCCTGAACCAACAGATCTGGTACCAGGGAAAGATGGAAAGGCTGCGAAGGAGGGGATACCAATGCTGCCTGGGCCAATCTGGTGCTATCAGAATAGCCTGTGGTCTTTTGTCCCTTATCTTTAGCAGCACCCTGGGAAGAGGAGGAAGAGAAGAGAATGCATAAACTGAGAGGTGCGCCCATGGGAAGGACAACGCATTCACCCTCCAAGCTTTGTTGCGAAACTCCCTGGTGCAGAAGGTTGGAAGGAGATGATTGGTGTGAGAGGAGAAAAGATCCACTTGTGGAGTGCCCCAATGATGAGTGATGCAATGGGAAATGTCCCTGTTCAGTTGCCACTCGTGAGGATCAAGAACATGTCTTCTCAAATGATCCGCCAAGGAGTTTAGCCTCCCTGGAAAATACTGGGCTATTAGATGGAAGCCCATGGATGCTGCTATGGACCATAGCCTCATGCTTTGTCTGCACAAGGGGTAAGAGCGAGTCCCCCCTTGCTTGCTGATGTACCACATGAATGTGGTATTGTCTGTCCTGATCAGCAGAGTCCCACGGTACAGTAAGTCCTTGAAAGCCAGCAAGGCCTGCTGCACTGCCATCATTTTTTTTTTTAAGTTTATGTGCAGATGAATCTGTTGGGTGCTCCATGTCCCCTGTATGCCCCTGCCCTCCAGATGAGCCCCCCATGCAACATCTGAGGTATCTGTGGTGAGAGTCTGGCTGGCAGGCGGTGGGCAGAAAGGCAGACCCTTGTTCTGAGAACAGGCAATCGCCCACCAGAGGAACTCCATTTGTAGACAGGAAATTGGGGGAAGAATCAAGTCTAAGTCCTGTGTGTGTTGACACCAAAGATTCTTGAGGTACCATTGAAGTTTTCTCTTATGCAGCCTTGCATATGGGATCATCAAAATCCATGAAGCCATGAACCCCAGTGCTTGCAGGAATTGCCTTGCAGAGAGCTGGGTCTTGCTTGCCAATTTCATGAAGTAAGCATAAAGATCTTCTTGCTTGTGTTGATGGAGGAATACGATCTGGGTGGCTGTATTCAGACTCACTCCCAGGAAAACTATCTCCCTTGAAGGAACCAACTTTGACTTCTTTTCGTTGAGAGTGTAACCCAAAGTGAATGTTCTTCATGAAATCCAAATCCTTTTGTAGTTGTTCTGGGGAAATTTGCTTGAATGAGACAGTTGTCCAGGTAAGGATAACTGTGAATGTTTCTCTGCCTGCAAAAAGCAATGGCTGGAGCTAGGCACTTCGTAAAAACTCTGGGAGCAGTACATAAGCTAAAGGGCAATGCAGAGAATTGAAAGTGTTGCTCCCCAGCCCTGAAGTGAAGGAACTGCCTGCAACTCTCACTTACTGGGATGTGCAGATAAGCCTTCTTGAGATCCAAAGTTGCCAGTCATGAATCCTTTTCAAGCATTGGTAGTAATTGTTGAAGGGTGAGCATCTTGAATCTGGGAAACACCAGAAAAGTGTTTAGATTGGACAGATCCAGAATAGGGCGCCAGGTGCCCCCTTTCTTGGGAACCAGAAAAAGCCTTGAATAAAAGCCTAGGCCTGCCTGATTTGCAGGAATTAGAAGTTCATTCCTCTGCAACCTCTTCCATCTGATCCAATTGCATCGGATCCGGAACCGCATGGCTTGATTACCCAACTATAGGATCCGCTCTCAGCCGTTCAAGCACTCCATAATGTTCCTCAGCTCCTATGCTCACTCGCCAGATCTGGCTTGCCACCGTACACCCTGAATACGTGCAACCAGCTGGTGGAAGGATATGAAGGGGCCTAACATAGGAGGGAGAAGAATTCATTGTCTGCATGAATACAAGAGGATAGGCCAGAACCTGGCGCATACTGTACATAACTGCGTTATCTGAAGCGCAGGACCTCTATTTGTCTGCAACCTGTGGGACTCCAACCCTAGACACAGTGGAATCTTAGCCATCATGGAAGAAAGTTCCGAGCACCGCGAGCCTGGGCTCATCCTAGATGAGAATCTAGATCCAGATTCAAGTGGGAAATGAAGCATGAGAAATGCATGTAGATGAAGCCCACGTGGCTGCTCGAGAGGAATGATAAAGAAGAAGGTAGAAATTAACGACCATAGTAGCCTGGAACGGGTTGAATGGCCAGCTTGGTAGCTCAATAAGATACATTGTGAAAGATTGATAGATCAATAGATTGTTAGAGCAGGAATAGCCCAAATTAAATAAAGTTAATTTGCTTGAACAAAATAAAATTTAATTGCGAGAAGTCAGCAATGTAGGAATAAAGAAAGAGTTGTTAATCCTGTGATTAGTGGAGTGAAGCTTTGCTTCACCTTAGAAAAAGTGAATATTTAGGAAATTTTTGTTAAGGGTTAATGAAAGAATTATTGTTTGCTGTTTTAGCAAAGTTTGCTTTTGAAGGAGAAGCTGTCTTAGGTAAACAGGGTCCGATGAAAGTAAGGGTAAGGAGGTTTAAGATTGAATGCTTAGAGCTACCTTGTGCTCTTGCTCTGTAAGTAAGAACTTGGAGGAAGTAATGGCTACTAAGACATTCTTTTCAGAACCGTAAAATTTCACGGTCCGGTAAATGGCAGGGGCACAAAGACCTGGAGAACTAAGGAAGGTCCCAGGAGGAACGCTTTTACAGGGGCCTGGAGAAGAAGAAAAGTTACCTTTAAATTACATCAACTAAACAGACATCAGTGGAAGTAAGAGCCAACATGACCATAATGGGGAATTACATAGGTTGTGCTGCTCCAACAGTGGAACTGCTGGCACCATCAAGCAAGAGTGGGGAACAAAAGCACCAAAGGGAGGAAAACTGTGAAGGATTGCATTGCCGCCAGGATCCACACGAACCGTTCTTTCCACTTGCTGGAACTGACAAAAGAGTGGATGGCTTATGAGCTGCCACCAGGATCGACTTTAACAGGTTGGCGGAGGGGAGTCCTGATCAAGAGAACTGGAGCAGCCAAGCGGTCCAGCAGAAGGACAGGAGGAGGTTCGGAGGGATAAGCGGGATGGATGAGATATCAGATCCCGAATGGGATCTAGAATCCAAGGAGGATTCACAGAGTGAGACCTGAGGAAGGTGAACCAGATCTGTCGAGGCCAAAACAAAGCAATGAATCATGTTCTGCACCAACGAGAGGAGGCTTGAGATCTTGGAGCATCAGGGGGAGGCAGGGGATAAGAGAAAAGATTGTGAAAGCATGCACCAGAGCATCTCTTGGGAACCTCCCGGAAGATCATCTCGAAAAAAACTGTCGCGACTTGGTGGAGGAGGGAGGCAAGATCGCATTCCCTCCGTCCTCCGCAAATATGTGTTATGAAGCTTGAAGATTGGACGAGACCCGTGCAAGGTGAGAATGGTAGGCTGATGGTGGAGACCAGGAAGAATCAATTCGAATGTGCTGCTGACCAAAGAAATTCCAGGGTGGTGATTGCTTTGTCCCATGTGCTGGCATGGCTACCGACAGGTAAGGTATCTCCTGCCCCTGCCTATACCAGCCGATCGACCAAGTGTCCGGCCATGTTGTCCGATTGATCAGCAAAGAAACCCAAGGAAGAAAGGCCTGGCGCTACTGTCGCTAAGAGCACTGCTCATCTCTCTGCACGCTGAAGTGCAGTAAAGGTCTCTGGAATTGGTCCACGCGTCTTTGGACGCCCACCCCCCGTAATGGGAGGGAGACCCCACCTCGAAAGCGTGGAGGAGAGGGAAGAACCCCACAGGCGGCCTCGTGGGATCTGTCTGCCTGTGGAGGAAGAGGAGGGGTAGCCACCACAGGGGGGTGATGGGATGCTGATCGCAATTAGGAAGATACATAGGAACTGTATGATAACACTCCACCGGAATGGCGCATATGAACCCGGTGCCAGAGAGAGGAACCTACAATATGGCAAGTGCATGGTTGACCGCCAGGACAGGACAAGCCCTCAAAGATTTTTAGCTGAGGAAGGGAGCTAACCTGAACGCCCAGATTGGAAACTCTGATTTGGTACTAGGCTGGATTCTGAGGAAGGCTGGAGATGCCTTTTTTCTAAACCTGATGATGAAAGGCGTAGCTTAGAAGAATTGTGCTAGCCAATTTTTATAGATGTTTAGTGATGCGTGAGTGGGAGCAAGATTCTGGGTCTCCCTGTGTACCCCTATTTGTTGGGCTGTAAGCAGCCACGTCGTCTAAGGTAGTGAAGACCTGTACCCCCCGTGGGGTCAGACCAAGCGCTACTACCGATACTGGGTGAACACCCTGGGGGCCGGGTGGAGAAAAAGGGAAGGACCGCCTTGGTAAGTGATGGCTCCCCAGCCGAAGGCAGAGAACTGGATGAGCCCCATCCATTTAGTTTATGGTAGCACGATCATGAGGTCTTCTATGCACCACATCCAGTTTTTTTCCAGAAGAAGAGGAAAATAGACAGATGACCCATCGAACTTCTCCTTAGGAACTGCCAGGTTCAAGAGTGAAAGGTCTGGGAACTCTTAGGTCCTGATCGGATTGGTCTTAAAAGAACCTGGAGTAGAACCCCTCTTCCCTGATCTGAAGGGTCTGGGGGATGGCTGGATCCGACTTGGGTGGCCAATTTCAGCCAAAGCTGCCTCGGCCTCCCACTGACGGGGTGATCTGGGGAGCTGGATGAGGCATGGAGATCCAAGAAAACGAAGGGGAGAACCAATCCGCCCACGTTATGGACTCAACAGCCGCCAGGTGTTCGGAATTGATGTGGCACTGCCCAAAGTCAGCGTCCCGCCTGCCTCTCACCAATGCGGCGCCGCGCCCCTCAGGAAGGCTGGAGCCCCCGTTCTGGACCCTCTCTGCCTCCCCTGCGGAAGGCCCTCCCCTGTCCCTCTCTGCGGCGAACTCCCCTGTCCTCCCTGCAGGCTGGGATTTGCATCTTGTCGGAGACCCTTGGGATTGCTGACCCTTTTGGTCCCTGGCTGACAGCCTCTGGGGTGCAGAGAAGGCCCTGGGCCTCTTAGGTTCCTAGAAGCAGATTCCTGAAGTGACGGGAACTTCATCCGCCGGCTCGGGAGCCAAAGAGAAGAACAAACCAGGCAAATGGTCGTCAGCGCATCGAAGATGGGGCTGCTGAGAAGCTTTGAAGGGGGCTGAGAGAAATTCTGCAGCTGCTGGGAGGGCCCTCTGAATAACAGAGCGCTCCAGGCTCGCAGAGAGTAGGGTAGCAGAGGTATTGTGGCCGGATTCCAGCAGTAACATGCGGGAGGCGCACTTTGAGGTGGAGTGCGCTGCATCCCTCCTGCATCCGATTCTAGAATAAGCTCGCTCCATCCTAATCACTGATTGGAGATTAAACAGCTTTAGCTGTCCAGATTGCTCTAACTAACCATCCGTTTCAAGCGTCCCCTCATCAGAAGGCTGCTGAATGGACATTGGACTCCAGCTGCGCAACATCCTACTGGAGGCCAACATGGCATCTAGAGGATCAGGCATCTACCCGGGTGAGGCTGGGGGCATGGCACGGCCAGTCGGGGGTTGGGACGGGCAGCTGGGTGTCCTGGAGATCCACTAATGTGGTACGAGGTCCACCAGGGGGTGGCAGACCAAGTCCCCCCAGGGGTGATCGGGAGGCTTCCCCCAGAGAACGGCGGACGGATCAATCCAAGAGGTGGACCAGCCTGGCTTCGGGCATTTCCATGATGTCTCCAAATGAGACATCCTCGGAGTGAACGGGGAAGCCTTCCCCTTCCTCCAACATGATGTCTTCCCAGAATGATCCTCGGAAGTGAGAAATGCTCTGGGAACCCTTCCTGCTCGGGTCAGAGGTCTCGGGGGAAGAGACTCGGGACTCAGATGTGCCTTGGGCTTGCAGATGAACAGCTTGGGAGCCTGGGGGCTGTCAGCCTGACCTCACACACAGTAACCTGTTCCACCCAAGGGCTTGGGAGTGGAGCGGGCGAGTGTCCCAAGGGGAGGCGTGGAAGAGACCCACCCAGCAGGGGGAGGGGCGGGCGGGCAGAAAGGAAGGGCGAATCGCCCTCGACGGAAGAGCTACACTGGGATCGGAATCAAACGCCGAGCTCGGATTCGGGACCGAGGATCCCCACACAGACGGTGCCGAAGGAGCAGCGCCGAGCGCTGAGATCTCGGATCCATCGCGGAGAATGGATCCGGGCACTCGAGGCACCTGATCCCCCGCAGGCTCTCGGATCCGACCGACTCCACTATCGGCCCGGCACTCCACCCCAGTCGGTCTCCTCGGAACCCCCGGCTCGGCTACTGGGAGCACTCCCGGTCCGGGAAAAATCGAATACTCCCAGAATTCCAAGCGCTATCCCCAATGGACAGAGGGCCTGAATGAAGCTCTCATCATCCATCTGCATCTGCGCCTGATCTTCTATAATCATCATCCGGATCAGGACACTGGCGGCCTTGAGTGCCTCCTCGGCAGCGGTCGACGAGATTCGTTGCTCCTCCTCCTGCCTAGCCTCGGCCCTCTCCGGACTAGAGCCGCAGGGAGGTGGAGGAAGCCCTGGCGAGGGGAGAGGAGGGAGGCCGAGACGGAAGGATGGAGGAGGAAGCTGGCGGGGCTGGCGGGCCGAAACAGGAGGGCGGGTCGCCCGCTCTCTCTTCCCTCTCCTCTTGCTTCCTACAGCCCCCTCTCCAACCCTCCACCTCAGGGGGAGCTGAGAGGGAGGGAGGGAACGTTAGAGGAGGAGGGGGGCCGAGGCCTGGACCCGAAGGAAGCGCAGGCACCCGCCGGAAGAAGTTGACTCCGTCTTCAAAAGGACAAGGGGCCCTCCTCCGCTCCTTCAATGCCAGAGGTTGAACCCTGCACACCCCAAGAGTCCAGATGTGAGTGTGAAAACCCACAGCCTAAAACACCGAGTGGCCACACAGCCGGCTTAGAAAATCGGCCACACTCGGGAATACAGCTTTGGGCTGTTGGGCATCACAAAACTAAAAAAGCAAAAAAAACTTAAAAAAAGGTAGTTTAAAGTACTAAAAAACCAGCGCAGGGCAAAATAAACACACACTAATGCCGAGAGCACTAAATAAATAATAAAATAAAATTAAGACACTAAAAGTATAAAGTATAAACTTTCAAACAAAACACACAACTTTCACACAAAACTTTAAAAAATAAGCACTTTAAGACTTAAAGGCTTACTTTAGCTGGAGGCTTAGAAAAAACACAATGGTCACCATGTAAGTGAGATCTGAGTCTAGAGCAGGGGGTAGGGGGTGGCAGGAGAGCTGAGGAGGAGCTGAGAGCTTGGATCCATAGCTGGTAAACCATGCCGGTTCGGATCCGATATCGGATCCATAACCCACAGGTTGCAGACAAATGAATCTCCTACTTCAGATCTGGCTCTATAGCCCCCATAGTCAGTAGTGAAGAAATTTGAGTTCCTACCTCTGCCCTGTGAGTTCTGGGAATGTCTGTGTACCCTTGTAAAAGACAGAAGGTGTGAAAGTAAAACTTGTAACCTTGGTTTACGATATTGAGCACCCATTTGTCTGTGATGGCAGACCATACCTCTGTGAACCTGGCCAACCTTCCCCCCCAAAGGGAACCCAGGATCCGCACAGGTAGGCACAAAAAGGCCGGAGAAATTGCGAATGTTTGCTTTGGAAAGCTGGCTTAGAACTCCCCGATTCAGCAGAAGAAGATTGCCATTTTTTAGCCCTTTGAGGGGCAAAAGCCTGCCCTCTGGAAGACCTGAAACCCCTAGGATAATGTCTACTGAACAGAGAAGGCTGAACCTGAAGAAAATCTTTTACAGCTTGCATAGATTTTGCCTTATCCTCCAACTTCTTCAGTACCTCCTCAGCCTTCTTACTGAAAAGATTGTCCTTGTGCAAAGGAACATCCAGCAATTTAGATTTAACTGGTATCTGCGGTAGTGGTGCTGCGGTAGCGTTGTCTCATTCGATTCTCAGCTAGAGTGTCTTCTGTGTGGAGGCATGTGTGAATGGGCGTGCCTTCGTTGAAGGTTGTGCGTCAGGGCTGGTAACTCGGCACATAAAAATCCACTACCAAACATTAGTGGACCGGAGTTCCGCTGTGGCGACCCCTAACTGCGATAAGCCGAAAGACACAACAAAAAGAAAGAGGCTGCTCCCTGAGCCAAGCATGCCTGCTAATTACAGAACCAGTGGCTGCTGCTCTGCAGGAAGCTTCCAAAGTGTCAAAACCACAATGAAGTGAAGGCGTATTAATTAAAGTGGCAGAATTCAGTAAGTCTTGTAAATCTTTGTTCTCCGTCATGGAAGGAATATCTCCAAGTTTTGCCTTAATAGCCTCCAAAGTATGCTGCTGATACTTAAGCATGTGAAAAAGACAATTCACGGATCTGATGGAAGAGTTGCAGAGGTAGAGACTTTTTTTTACCCCACCTGTCCAAGGCCCTAGATTCTTTATCAGAAGGCACAGGGGTTTTAGCAATAGTAGCCTTAACACCCTTAGGGCCTTGCAAAATAATTTCTGGATCAGCAGTAGTGTTTTTAACAAGGAATTGATGAGAATCAGGAACCCTGTAATACCTATCCGGTTTTCTGGGGGCAGAAGGGACAGAATGAGGAGTTAAAGAACTTTCCATGAAAACATCATCCACAACTTCCAAAACTGGAGGTATAGCCAGAGGCTTATGCTGCGGCAAATCTAAAAATTCCCGATTCTTTTCTTAGACTGTGGAAAATCCTGACATTCCCATTTAAAATTCTCCCTAAGAGTATTCAAAGTATCCCCAAAGGAAAAATCTTCTGGAGGGTAGGCAGAAGAGATAGAGTCCTCAGCATCAGAATCCTCAAAGCCAGAAAAAAGTTGAGAATTTCCTTCTTCACCAGCAGACATACTGGAAATTTCAGAATCTGAGACGGACAAAACATCAGGAGATAATTCCCTATCCCTCTTTGAAGTGTGTGGGTGTGTGGGGGGGGGGGGATAAGAGCCTCTGATCAGGATAAGAAGATCACCAGCCATCTTTACCAACTGGGACTGAGGTACAGGAGGGGAGGCCGATGCCTGCTTGTGAGTAGGTTTGTGGCTGGAAGGTTTACTAGCAATCCGGAGGGACTCGGGAGGCCTAGCAACTGCAGAAGTCTGAACTAAGGTAGTCGGTCTGGTTCTGGTCTCATGTCAAAAAGAAGTGGCGTCAGAAGCCGGTGCCTACAAAGCAGCTCCGGACCCATCTGAAGCGGCGATAGGCAGAAGGTCTGAAGACAAAAAAGCAGCCTGTGGCATGGAGGACTCTGTAAAGGTCTCGGCAGAGGCTGAAAATCTGTGGACTGCAGGGGCTGCAAAAGCACCTCACTGACTACCGTTGTGCTGACGACAAATTTCACCTGTGCGTCGTCAGAAGATTTATCTCCAGGTCCTTGTCTTTGCATTTCCTAGGTATATGCAAAGTCAGGAGACCAGAAAACGCCATACCGACGAACTTAGGCCAAACTCCGAAATGCTTAGACAAAATCTTAGCTCTACGGCATATGGTACGCGGGTTAAAGGAAGCATAAAAGATCGCAGTTAGGGACGTCATGCTCAAGGCCCAAACAAGTGATACAATAGGAATGGAAATCACGGTGCGGGATCAGTTTTCCACAGGCAAGACAGTTATTAATTTTATCTGACATTCGTTAAAGCAAGAAAAGAGGATCCCCAATGAGGTCCTTATCTGAAGGCATCTTCAACTTGGTAGTCGGAAAGCAAAATGAAGTTAAATGGCCAACCGGCACTAGTACGAATTGCATCTGCTTCGGGCTCCGCGGCAAGAAAGGCTGAGAAAATGGCGTCATCTGCCACCCTTTATATCTGACATACTGACATCAGTTTTACAACCGGCGGCAGCTGACGTCATATACCAAGGACTCTGGTATTCAGGCTGACTGAGGGCTACCGGGAGCCGGATAACCCATATGTGAGGACTGCAACAGTGAAACACGAAGAACATTGGCAGGTTGGATCAGAGAAGGAGCAACAACAGGTTAGAAGGAAGGTTTAAGGCTCAGAAATCTGATGGGACATGCAGCTGACAAGACCCCTATTTGGATCTGTGTTCTGAGAAATTTTTTAATCATCATCCTATCCACCTCTGATTCAGAAAGACTTCAGGAGGACCTAACTGAGGAAAAAGTGGATGGTTTTAGGTGCCTCCTGGAGAAAAGGAGACCTTAACTTCAGGGATATCGGCTCGGAAGAAAATCTTGGAGTATGGAGCAGAGAATACTTTGCAACAGTAGAAGTCAGATCTGAAGACTTTGGATCCAAGCTCTGAGATCTTCTTAGGAGGTTCAGAAGAAGGTGCTGAATGAGGAGACCATGTAGGAGAATGTTTTTGGTGTTCCCTGGGGTCCTTTGATTTTTGAAAGAGGTTTTGAGCCCCTCATGATGAAGTACTAGCAGAAGCTGGAATGAGGCCTTTCAAAATAAGTTTGTTTCACCTGCAACTAAAGGCCCTGGCGTTAAATGTCACACAAATGGAGCAGGAGGTGTCTAAATATGCAGGGCCCAGACAATAAATGCACTTCCTGTGGGCATCAGAGTTGGGGATCTTATGCCCACAGAAGTGCACTGTTTGAACTCAGTACACTTATCAGCCATAGTGAAAAGATGGAAAAAGGAAGCGTTCAGAGAAAAAGGGGAAAAAAGGATTTTTTTTAAACAACTATAAAAGCACAGAAGGAAAGCAGAAACTTTTAATACCAACTATGGTAAGAAAGACGCTACCTCAGAATGAGGTAATAAAGGGGAAGCTACCTGCAATAGTAACTAAGATTACCAAGAAATGAACCTAGTTTGTGGTAAGAAAAGTTTGGAAAAGAGGTCCTCACCTCTCAACTGTACAGATTTTCGCAGAATGTCCAGATTTTTTGCCTCATATTTTAGTCCATTTTGCATAAAATTGTGTTTTTCTGATAAATTAGTGGCAAATCATTAAAGATTGAAGTTCAGAAATAACGAACATTATTTGAGTTTCAGACTTCATACCATCCAGAAAATTCATGCTAAAATATACAAAATTTTGATAAACTATAAAACTAGCCCCAACTTAATATTTTGGAACTTCATAACAACAGGATATCAAACTAATCTATCAACTGAAAGTACATCTAATCTCCTGTGCTCTATTAATTCAACATTTAATTTACAAGTGTAGAAAATATATACTTGGAAATTTATACACAGGACATTTATCACACCTGACAAACTAGCCAAATTCAATTCACTCGAAAACATCACCTATTGGAGATGCTCACTAATATGTAAAGCAGACTGCATACATATTTTTTATGAATGTATTAATATTTTAAAAATTTTGGAAAGAAACCACTAAATTTCTATTTTGCAATTTATATTAATTTATTATTAATAATTAATTAATATTTTAATTTGTGATATCTTCGCAGATTCTTTTGTTTTAAACACATCTCTAATTTTCTGTATGTTATTGACACTACAGAAATGAGATAAAAAATTACTTATACCTACTTTGGTCCATACTAGCTGTGGCAAGGAACTGTATTACAAGAAAATGGAAGTCATCACAAGAACCCACTTTGGAAGAATTCTTGAGATTAACGGAAGAAACAGCATTACCAGAAATCAAAGTTACAGAACTGAGAACGTACCGTAAAATTTGGATTAATAATCCTTGAAAAAAAATTCTTGCTCTTATTGAGAAACTAAAAATGGACCCAGACTGACTTTTAATGTGTAACTTGTACACTTTTATTGACTGACTATTACATTTTCTTTCTTTTTATTTTCTCTCATCTTTTTACATTAATATTTGTTCAGGCCAATTGTACATAGTGTATATAAAGGGTTATAAAAGGAAGTTATGTACTTACCATAACATTCCATGTTTGTAGTCCATTTCACCTACATTCTTGCTGGTTTGGTTCCGACTCTGCCGATACTAAAGCTCGAGAGCTTTTACTGGCTCGAGGCTAACCCCTATCCCATGGTGCCTATAGGCAATTCCCCAGATCTTGTTTGCAAGAAAGTAAATAGGAACATAATAGTCAGTAAACTATTAATAAGTATGCACATACAAACAGAACACTCTGTATTACTATCCATGCCAGGTGGACGGACAACTACAACCAGGTCAGACAGCATATAATGGATAGTCCACCAGTTCCTCCAGGAAATAGAAAGGGGGAAGGAGGGTGGGTCGCAAGAATGTAGGCGAGATGGACTACAAACATGGAACGTTATGGTAAGTGCATAACTTCTTTATGTTATGTAGCCCTATCTCACCGTAATTCTTTCTGGATGGGACAGCGTCCCTAGCACCTTTATCCCGGATGGCTCAAGCAAAAAGACTCTTCAGCACAGTGGACCCAAAGGATGACCTCTCCCGTGAGGCCAAATCAAATTTGTAATGAGTGACAAAGGTATGAGGTCTTGCCCAAGTAGCTGCTGCACAAATGGTATCAACTGGAAATTTTGATCTAAAGGCATATGAAGATGATACTGCTCTGGTTGAATGGCCTTTTACTTTGGTTGGCAATTGTTTGCCAGCAGCTTTGTAAGCAAATAAAATACAGTCTGAAAGCCATTTAAACAAAGTGACCTTAGAAACAGGCAAGCCTTTATTTTTGTCTGAAAATGAAACAATTGGTCTGATTTTCTGAATTCTTTAGTCCTGTGCAGGTAAACCCACAGAATTCTGTGGACATCCAATTGGTGGTCTGTATTCTGATTTATTAGTATGACTTAGGAAGAAAACGGATAGTTCGGTAGTTGTGTTGAGATTATGCTCTGAACATACCTTAGGAAGAAAGGAAGGATTAGTTCTAAGCGACACTCTATCCTTGTGGAAAACAATGTAGGAGGTCGAATGGTGATGGCTTGCAGTTCTGAAACTGTCCTAGCAGATGTTCTAGCCACTAAGAACAATGTCTTCCAAGACAAGAATTTCAAATCCGATGAAGAAGAGGGTTCAAAACGTGGAGAAATTAAAGATGTAAGAACTAGGTTTAGGTCCCAGAGCTCCGGTGGTTGCCTGATTGGGGTCTGAGGAGGAGGACTCCTTTCAAAAAGGTTTTGCATAAAGAGTGGGACATGATAGGATTTCCCACGTAGCCAAAATGATAATTAGAAATGGCAGCTAACTGAACTCTAATAGTAGCAGCTGCAGCTCCGTCATGAAAAATGGATGCCAGGAAGGACAGGATAGATTCTATAGGAGCTGAGTAGGGATCTATGCCCTGGTTTGCTGCCCAAATGAAGAACCTTTTCCATTTACTGGAATATAATTTCTTGGTGGAAGGTTTGTGTGCAGAAATCAGAATGTGTAAACACACCTGGCTATTCATGGAACTGGAGCAGCCAAGCTGTCAATTTCAGGATTTGGATAGTAGAATAGTAGGATGGAAACGCCCTGAGTGATGAATCAGGAGGTCTGGAGATGGTTCCAGCATCCATTGTTCCTCCAAGAGACAGGGCCACAGGAAGGGGAACCAGACTTGGCGAGGCCAGTAAGGAGCAATGAGAATCAGGGTACTCTTCAACAGTTTTGCTTTCTGAATCACTTTTGGTACGAGAAGAAAGGATGGAAAAGCATAAAGGAGTCCTGGAGGTCAATTGTGGACCACAGCATCCCTGGGTGGCATCCCCGGATGGAGAATTAGGGGAAAGTAGCTGCTGCATTTGGTGTTCATGTACGTGGTGAATAGGTCGCAGCAAGGCTGGCCCCATTCATGAAAAATCTCTTCCGCAACTTCTGAATTCAGGGGCCACTCATGAGACATCAGAATTGCTCGACTGAGTTTGTCTGCTATCACACTGGACTTCTGTGCGTTGCTACCAAAAAGCGTTAAGTGTCCATCGCCCATTTCCATACTCTTAAAGCCTCTCGACAAAGTGGGTAAGATTTGTTTCCCACTTGCTTGTTTATGTACCACACTATACACATGGTGTCTGATTGAATCGCATTTGTCCCAGTGGGAAGAGAACTGTGAAAGTGCTTGCAACGCGTATACCACCACTCTCATCTCCAGAACATTTATGTGAAAGTGGTTCTCGTGATCCTGCGAAATACTTTGGACCGTCATTCTCAGATAATGCCCCCCCCCCCCCATCTGGGAAGCGTCCGTGGTCAAGACTGCATTTTGTTGAGGGGGAGCAAGTGGGCGACCTAGATGAAGTTGATCCGTATGTAACCACCATGTTAGATCCTTCTTGCAGGAGTTTGTGATGAGAATTTGGTGAGACTAGAGGAGATCCTGCATTGACCACTGGGCAAATAGGAGCCACTGGAGTACTCTCATGTGCAGATGGGCTAGGGGAACTAAGAGAATGGTGGAAGCCATAGTCCCTAGGACCTGAAGGACTATCCTGGCCTGTACTTTGTCTTTCTTCAGCAAGGATCGGACTTGGTCGTGCAACGATTCTATCCTTTCTGGTGTCAGTTTTGCTGTCATGGTGGTTGAGTCTATTTCTGAGCCTAAGAATACAATGCACTGTAATGAAGATAAGGCTGATATTTTTAGGTTTATTGTAATGTTTAATCTGGCACACAAGGATAGAGTCTCGTCCCTGGTTCTGATTAGTTGGTGCTTGGTGGTAGCAGTGAGGAGCCAGTCGTCTAGAAACAGAAACACCTGGAATCCTTGACGTCTCAGGTGAGCCGTTACCACTGCCATGCATTTGGTGAACATTCTGGGAGCTGTAGTGAGGCTTAAGGGCAGTCTTCAAAGTTGAAAATGACTGGCTCCCAGCCAAAAGCATAGGTGTCTTCTGGAGCGCCTGTCCATTTTGATGTGGTAGTACGCATCCTGAAGATCTACTGAGCACATCCAATTGTCTTTCCTGATAAAGGGAATTATTGTCTGCAGAGTGATCATATAGAACTTTGATTTCTTTACAGACTTGTTGAGATTGCTGAGATCTAGAATTGATCTCCAGTCCCCTGTCTTTTTTGGAACTAAAAAGAATCATGAGTAAGTTCCGGATCCTATTTGCTCTGTGGGGACTTCTTGGATGACTCTTTTTTGAAGCAACGAGATGACCTCTGATGTTGCATGGTCTAACTGAATGGGTGGCACGTGTGGTAGAGACCAGTTTACCAGAGGTTGGGAAACAAAGGGAATAAGGTAACCTTTGGATATTATGGTTTGTACCCAATGATCATGGGAAATTTGTAGCTAGGCACTTGGGTACAGTGAAAGTCGAACCCCGTCTGCCTCCAGAGATGGACAGTCAGGCAACACCTCAGTGGGAATGGAAGGGATGAACAGAGAAAGCATCTCTATCTCCCTGATGTTGCGGACCTCCTCTGCCACAAGGGTGGGGTCTTCCATTACATCCTCCCCCTCTGCCTCTGGAGGAGGGTTAACCTTGTGCCTGAGGGAAACCTTTTTTGGGATTTACGGAACCACATTTTCCCTCCTGTATGGCCCTTGGTATAGGGTCTAGAAGGACGGGAGAAATGGACTCTGACACCAAATAAGGTTTTCCCTTCCTGCTCGCACCTGGTCAAAGTCTCTTTTACCTGCAGTCTAAAAAGAGTTGAACCATCAAAGGGGACATTGGTAAATGAAGACTTAAATTCCGTGAAGTTACACAGGCGCATCCAGGAATGTCTCCTAAGAGAAATTATTGCTGTGGCTGCCCTGCTCGCTCTGTCAGCTGCATAGGAAATCAGCCTCATGGAGGAGTTAGCTATAGATGTAAGGGTGGAGAGCTGCGCAGATACCTTGTCCGTGGATCCTGAAGCTAATGAACCCTGAAGGGCGTCTCCCAACTCCTTCAGGAGATCCCTTTGAAGTCTAATAGAATTGGATAGGCAATTCAGCGATCATAAGGTAAATGCCGCTGAAGAGAAGGTATGCTTTCCATACCTATCCATCAACCTGGACTCTTTATTAGGAGGATGGATATTACAAGATGTTTCTGACAACTCCTTTTTTGTGGTCACTGCTACCACCATAGTATCCACAGAAATTCCCTTAGAAAGAAAAGACTTATCTTCCGGGGCAGTCATAAATTTGTTTGGCCTCCTCGGGAAAGGCTCCACTGTGTCCGGGGAGGTCCAGGCTTTCCGGGATATGACCCCCAAGAGCTGGTCATAAGGAGGTGTCACCCAGGGGGTGGAAGGTCAGGAACCAAAGGCCTCAAGGTACACTGATTTGTCCTCAGTAGGGTTAGAGGTCTTCCAATCACCCTTCTGTCTAAGGATTTCAAGGATGTCAGCAAAAGAGACATCCTCAGAGGGGGATCTAGGGGACCCTTCTGACTCATCCAAATCAGTGTCTGATGTGACAGACTCAAGTAAGTCAATATGCTTCCTCTTACAAAGTCTACTCCAAGGGAGCTCTCCAGTGGGATAATCTGGGGAGGTCTCAGAAGAGGGGACCTCCAATGGGAGCTGCTCGAGTCTCTGGTTCCCTACGCTGAGGGGGTGGCAGGGGAGAAGAGGTTGCTGCCGGCTGCTAGTGGGCCATTGGGTCAAAAGGCAGGGCTTTGGAACTGGCCAAAACTTTCTCTATTGCCTTGAAGGCCTTTCCACCCCGCTCCAAAGATGACCTTTGCTCCAAGGAGATGGAAGGTCAGCTCTGAGCAGGAGGGACAGGTTCCGAAGCAGACGTGGGAACAGAGCTCAGTCGAGCCGAAGCACTGAGAGGGAGGGTTGGTTCCGAAGAAAAAAACAGGGTGACTATCCCTCTTGCAGTTGACATGAGAGTGTCGGCTCCCAGATCCCTCGGCTCCAGACTGAGCCGCTGAGGATAGAGTTATCGGTTCGAGGAAGCAGGAAGAATTCTCGGAACCAAAGGATCCAACACAGAGGGTCCCAAAGTGTTAGACTCCGAGAGCGAAGCAGTTGGAGGAGGAGCAGTAGTCTGGAGATGGGACGGCTCCGAAGCCTTTGGGTCCAGAAGAGCTAAATTTTTAGCCAGAGCTGGGTCACAGAACAACCTCTTCACCACCCGCTCAATATCCTCATCTGAAAGTGTCCTAGAGGAACGGGTGGAAACAGAAGGTCTCCTCCTTTCTAAAACAGGAGACCTCAAAGTTGGTGAAATAGGGTTGATAACTGGTGAGTGTCTCGATTCTGAAGGTTGCCTTGACTCTGAAGAAACCGATGACACCGAGACAGAAGAAGCGGAATCAGAGCCAGAACTCCTTGGCTCCGTCGCTTTAAACTTTTTAGATAGCTCCGACGCTGGAACCGAAGATTTTCTCTTCATAGTTTTGGGAGCTGTCTGACCAGGTTCCAGCTGTTCCTGGAAGGAACTAGTCATACGACCCCTGTCTATCAATTTATGTTTTCTCTCATTAAAAATGCTAGTATTGAAGGCATGGCAAAAAGTACAGGGTTCTTGTAAATGAGCCTCTCCCAGACAGTACACACAGCTAGTGTGACTGTTGGTCAATGACATTTTTTGCGAACAACACTTGTCACATTTCTTGAACCCAGAAGGGCGGTGTTTCTTATGTTCTCTATCTTTCTCTTTAGACATGACAAGAAAACAAGGCTAACAACAATAACAATACTAACTATAACTAACAGCAAGTTATGAAGAGAAGAAAAGTTTGTTTTTGTTTTTTTTTTTTTGTTAAGGGAAGAAGGACTAGCACTCAGGGAGGAAAGCCCCTCTAATTTAAATGGGCAACTATACCCCTCTAATTAAAATGGGCCGTACAATCCTAAAAAAGTGGAATGGGGATCAAACACTCAACAACAATCACACAGGTAACAGATAACAACTATTAAGGTAGAAATATGAAGAAAATAGACGAAAAATAAGATTTATCAAAAAATCTTCTACTTAGCCAACGAGCCAGTAAGAAGACAACCTTAAAGCTTTCGCAGCAAACGAGATCTGGGGAATTGCCGTGATGCACCATGGGATAGGGGTTAGCCTTGAGCCAGTAAAAGCTCTCGAGCTTTAGTATCAGCCGAGTCAGAGCTGAAAATAGGCTCCAAACCCATCCAGCAAGAATTATGGCGAGATAGGACTACATAACATCATCTGTTTACACTGATGGCTGTAATGCCTGTAATGCTAATCATTATTATATATGGAAAATAATTTTTTTTTTGGAAAAAAAGAAAATTCATGCTAATGTAAAACTGCTATTCCATCAACTTTCTAAGTTTGTAAGAGCAATATTGAAAAATTGTCCCTATTTTTTGGGCCTTTGTCCCACTTTTATTTATAGCTTTGTCCAGATTTCTTAAGGGTGTGAAGTATAAGGGAGATATTACTAACTATAAAAAGGAAGAAGAAAACTTAAGTAGAAAAAAAAACAGTTAAATTTATTCACTATACCCGCTACGAGCTCGGGAAAAGTACAGTTTTGTACCTACCATAAATGTAGATGTCCGATAGGTATGCATCTGCAGTCATAACATATGGGTTGTCCTGCCTCAGGCAGCCCTTCAGTCGGCCGGATTCCAAAGTCTGGGTCTGGCCTCGGCTGATGTCGCACCTTCCCCGACGTCAGAGCGTCTGGGGTATAAAAGCATCAGCCAATGCCATTTTCCTCAGTTTTTCTTGCCCCAGATGCCAGGTGCCCTCTAGGAAGGCTAAATTTGGATAAATGCAATAGAATTCCAAACATTTGCAAAATTATATATATATATATATATATATATATATATATATATATATATATATACACATACACATGTATATACAAACAAATACACCATAATAGATTCCCCCAGCTAGCTAAAAGAGGGGTAAACACCCTAGGAATACCACAGAGGGGTAGGAGGGAGGGTAAACCTGACTGCAGATGCATACCTATCGGACATCTACATTTATGGTAGGTACAAAACTGTACTAGGTCCTTCAAGGATGCATCTGCAGTCATAACATATGGGTAGAATACCATAGCCAATCTGGGGGAGGAGGAGGTACTAAGAAAAAGATGGTGTAGTTAAGATCCCCTGCAGGACTGCAGTAGCAAAGCCTGCTCTGGATCTGGAGTATAAAGGTAGATTGTAATGTTTGGTAAATGTATGCACGGAGCTCCAAGTAACAGCTTCTAAAATGTCCTTGGTAGCCACCCCTCGTAGGAAGGCTGTAGTGGTGGCCGTGGCCCTTGTGGAATGAGGCTTGATGTTTACAGGAACTGACTTTCCATGAAAGGAGTAACAAAATCGAATGCAATTTCCTATCCATTTTGAAATTGTCTGTTTGGAAATTGCTTTTCCTTGCACCCCAGCAGCATGTGCTACAAATAGTTGGTCAGTTTTTCTGCTACTTTTAGTTCTGTCCAAGTAGTAGCGTAGTTGTCTGTGTATATCCAGGGTGTGCAGAAGTTTTTCCCCTCTATTCTGTGGATTTGGGAAGAACGTAGGCAAGTAAATAGCTTGGTTCAAGGATACCCTAGATACCACCTTTGGCATAAAAGTAGGATTAGTTCTTAGTGTAACTCTGTCCTGATGGAAGATAAGAAATGGCTGTACTGCCATTAATGCTTGTAACTCAGATACTCTTCTTGCTGAAGTTATTGCCAGAAGGAATGCAGTTTTCCAAGACAGAAACTGAAGATCCGCTGTTGCTGCTGGTTCAAAGGGAGGAAGTATTAGTTTCTCCAAGACAAAGTTGAGATCCCAAGCAGGTAAAGGGGGTTTTCTTGGAGGTTTGATATTTTTGATCCCTCTCAGAAATTGCTTGAGGAGAGGGTGTGAGAAGATAGGTGGATCCACATTGTATTCTGCTGAAATTGCTGAGGCATGAATCGTAATGGAAGAATAGGAAAGGCCATTGTGGAACAGTTCTGCTAAGTATTCCAGAATATGTGTCATGCTTGCCACTGTCAAATCTAAGCCTTTTGATGTGTTCCAAATGAAAAATCTTTTCCATTTAGCTGAGTATGTCTTCCTTGTGGAAGGCATGAGCTTCCATGATAATGTCCTTCACTCTCTGTGATAAAACATTTTGTTTTGGATTTAAGGGATTTTCCAGGCAGTTAGCTGCAATGTTTTTAAGTTGGGATGCATGATCTTGAAATTGTTCTGCGTCAGAAGAAGAGGCCATAGGGGGAGAGGCCATGGTTTTGCCTGTGACATGCTCCTCAATAGTGGATACCAGTGTTGCCTTGGCCAGTCTGGAGCTATCAGAATCACTCTTGGCTGTTCCTCCCTGATCTTCAGTAGAACCTTGTACATTAAAGGGAGAGGTGGGAAGGCATATACTTTTAGAGCTTTCCAGCTGAAAGAGAGAGAGTCCACCCTCCATGCTTGTGGGTGGTATGTCCTTGAGCAGAATATCCTCAGTTGATGGTTGAGGGGGGAGGCGAAGAGATCTATCTCCGGCGTTCCCCATGCCTTTGTTACGAGTTGGAAGATGTCTGGGTGCAGCATCCATTCGTGTGCATCCATGGTAGTTCTGCTTAAGCTGTCTGCCAGTGTAGTTTCCTTTCCTGGCACGAACTGGGACTGCAGTTGGACATTGAGTTTCAGGCATAGCTCCCATAGATTCATAGAGTGTGTGCCTCCCTGCTTGTTTATGTACCACATGACCGTGGTGTTGTCTGTCCTTATTAACAGGTGGCCTTGACAGAGGAAGGGTTTGAAAGCCTCGATTGCATGCATCACTGCCAGCATTTCCTTTTGGTTTATGTGCATGTGTAGCTGTCCTTGAGACCATAGGCCTTGGATACATTTGCTCTCCATGTGTGCTCCCCATCCTCGGTCTGAAGCATCCGTGGTGATGGTTTGTTTTGTTTTTGGTTTGTTGAAGGGCAACCCTCTGTTGGACTGGCAGGCCTGAGCCCACCACAGGAATTCCTTTTGAAGGCAAGGAATGATTGGTATCAAAGTTTCCAAACTGTGACTGTGTTGAGACCATACACTCCTTAGATACCATTGTAATTTTCTCATATGCAGCCTGGCCTGTGATATCAGAATTATGCAGGATGCTATGTAACCCAGGGCCTGCAGGATTTTCCTTGCAGTAAGCTGAGCTTGTCTTGTCAGATTCATGAAGTAATCCGGAAGTTGTTTTTGTTTTTCTTCTGTGAGAAAGGCCATTTGGGTGGTTGTGTCTAGATCCGCACCCAGAAAGGTTATCCTTTGGGATGGAACCAGTCTTGATTTTTGGATGTTGACTGTGTATCCCAATGCCTGTAGTAGGTGGATGGCATAGGCCAAGTCTTTTATCAAATTTACCTTGTTGTCCGCTTGTATAAGGCAGTCATCCAGATAAGGGTAGATTTGAATCCCCTGAAGTCTGCAGTGTGCCATTACTGATGCCAGGCATTTCGTGAATACTCTGGGCGCAGTAGATAAGCCAAAGGGCAATGCTGAGAATTGATAATGCTCTGATCCTGCAAGAAATCTGAGGTGTCTTCTGCAGTTTGGTCGAATAGGGACGTGCAGGTATGCCTCCTTGAGATCTAGAGTCACCAGCCAAGACTCCTTGCCCAACATGGGAAGAAGTTGCTGTAGGGTCAGCATCTTGAATTTTGGCACAATGAGGTAAGTATTCAGTGCGGACAGGTCGAAAATAGGCCCCCATTGATTTTCTTTTCTTGGTACAAGGAATAGACTGGAGTAAAATCCTTGGCCTTGCTCTGAAAGTGGTACCTTTTCTATAGCTTTCATTTGAAGCAAGTTGTTGATCTGCTTTAAAGCCTCTGCCCTCTGATTTGGTGGTAGGTTTGGCATTCCGTTTCTTTTTGGCAAAGTGTGGAAGTGGAACCTGTATCCTTTGTCTATTATTTGCAGTGTCCATGTGTCCCTTGTAATATAATGTCAATTTTCCAAGAATAAAGCAAGCTTTCCGCCCAAGGGTGCTTCCAGTTGAGCCCTGGTGGGCGGAATCAGAGTAAAGTCAGTGAGCCTGTCCTGGTGTAGTAGTTGTTGTTGCTGCTGTTGCACTACCTCTCTGGTTGGCAGGCTGCCACTGACAGCCTCTGTAAGAGCCCCTAGATTGGCCTCTGCCTCGGGGGCGTCTGTTCCTGCCTCTCTGGGCTGTGTCCGAGTCTGGAAAGGACCAATTCTTAGCAGGCCAGTTTCTGCTGAATCTCGGTGGTTGTACTTGTAGGAAATCCTTAACTGTTTGCACAGATTTTGCCTTTTCTTCATACTTTTTTAAGACCTCCTGAGCAAAGGAGCCAAATAAATTTTGTTTCTCCATTGGAGCATCCAGGAGTTTAGCTTTAACATGGTCTGGCAAAGATTGTTCCTTCAGCCAGGCATGCCTATGAATAACTGCCCCAGTCATAGCTGACCTAAATGAAGCCTCCAATGCATCATAACCACACTTTAAGAAATGATTACTAACCTGCTGGGAGTTGTGTACCAAATCCTGAAGGGATTTACGGACAAGGGGCTCAGGAGAAGAAAGCTTCTTGTTCAGTTCATCTAACAAATACTCTTGGTACTGTATCATATGAAATTGACAATTTAGTGCCCTGACGGAAAGAGTTGCAGAAGTATATACCTTCTTTCCCCATCTCTCTAAAGCTCTAGACTCTCTTTCAGAAGGTAGAGGATTTTTGGCAGTGGCAGCCGCAACCCCTTTAGGGCTCAGAGTAATAGTTTCTGGGTCTGCAGAATGGCCTTTATACAGATGAAAATGAGAATCTGAGACCCTGTAGTATCTATCAGGTTTGGCAGGGGCCGGGGGGAGAGTATCAGGGGCTGTACTGACATCATTGTACACATCATCAATTACATTCAAAACAGGAGGTAGAGCTAAGGGCCTATGCTGAGGCAAATGTAAAAAGGTCCTTAATCTTTTTCTAGAATCAGAGAAATCCTGACCTTGCCATTGAAAATGCTCTCTCATGGAGTGCAGAGTCTCACCAAAGGAAAACTCTTCAGGAGGGGAGGCCGAAGGGATAGATTCTTCTGCATCAGAATCCTCATAGGGCGAATAAGCCTCCTCCTGGTGGTCTGACAACTCAGAACCATCCGAGGACTCATCTGAAGAGTGTGGGTCAGAAGGCTCAGTCCTGGGCCTTTTGTCTGGTGGAGGGTGAGAGGCCCTGTCCGGGTGAGGTTGTGAACCTCTAATTAAAGTAATAAGGTCCTCTGCAAGGCTGAGGATCTGAGAACTAGAGGAAGGCCTCTGGGATGTAGTCTTGGGAGGCAAAGCTTTAGAAAGTTTAGCAGCTTTAGCCCTAGAAAAGGCCTTAATGGACATGGAAGCAGGGGGCCTTTCTGCCCCACGTGCGGGAGTAGATATGTCCAAAGGTATGGTGTTGGGCATATCCTGGGCACTGGTTTCGGTAGGTAGCTCGGTAGCAGACTCAGCCGGGGCCTCCCGGGCCGCGGTGGTTGGTTGAGTGGATTCGGATAAAGGAAACTCCGAGGACTCAGTTTCGGCCGAAACCGAGACACTCACGGTAGGCCTTACCGTGGTTTCAGCCGAAACCGCGGGCCACGAGTGTCGGTCCTTGTCCTTCCGTTTTTTCACCAAATGTGATGTCGGAGTCTCCGACGGCATTTTATATGCAAAATTAGCCCCAAAAAATTCCTCTGCAAACTCCGACCGACGTCTAAGAGTTCATCAGTTGAAGGAAGCACAGGCTGAACAGGACGATACGTCGTGGTCTGGGCCTAAGCAAGGAAGGCAGTAGGAATGGAAATCCTTATGAGGTATTTGTTTCCCACAAGTTAAACAATTATTTACTTTATCTGACATCGGCTGAGGCAAGAAAGAGTCCCCAACGGGGTACTTAGCTTTTTCGAAGTTTTCGGTAGCTGAAATCACTGGATCTGACCGACTGGCACTTGCGAACAGCTTCTGCTTCGGGCACCGCGCGGCAAGAAAGACTGAGGAAAATGGCGTCGGCTGATGCTTTTATACCCCAGATGCTCTGACGTCGGGGAAGGTGCGACATCAGCCGAGGCCAGACCCAGACTTTGGAATCCGGCCGACCGAAGGGCTGCCTGAGGCAGGACAACCCATATGTTATGACTGCAGATGCATCCTTGAAGGACATCTGCAATCCTGACTGATCTTGAAGAGTGGCAAACGAGATCTGAGGTAATACAATTAGTCAGGGACATTACAGGTAACAGAGGAGCTAAAGAGTTAGATCCTAGAATCTAAAAAATGTGGCCAATTCGGATCCGGGGGTCAGATCCGAACCCATTCATTGAGAAACAAATGAAAAAGACAATATCAGATCTTCAGTTAACTCATTACATCTGTGTGATGCCTCCAGGTGCATCTGCAGTTAACTCCTACTGATGCCTCTAGGCATCAATAATTCCAAAACCATGCAACGTACAAAGTTTTAAAATATTTCATCGTAAAGCTTACACAATGGCAAACTCGACTGCATTAGTATTTGATTTGTGTCTCCTGCAGGTAATAGATATAAAATTTCTTTAGATTCTATCTGCAAATAAACAGAGCTGAATATATTTTTTTGGTTTTAGAATTTGTTCTGTTAGTTGTTGCTTAGATCTCTATTGAAACTGTTTTGTGGTGGCTTTTGCAGTTGCTCACCCCACTGTAGATTTGATCTGGGACACTCCCCCAGTCCCATCTCTACCACATTCTACCTAATACACTCTTTCTGCACTTGCTTTTAGTCCTTTTTAATTTAATTGCATTTTTTAAACTGTGTTTGGTCTAATATTGCTGCATACTCAAGTGTGCTAGCTTGCACTGCATGTGAATTGTTTTTACTACTTTTCTGTAAAAAAGCATGTAAGGCTGTTTCCTACCTTTCCTGTAACTAGCGTTCCAGATACAGATTTGCTGTATCTGGGACTGTATGCAAGCTTCTGAGCCCCCCCCCCAAGCCTTTCTGTGTTGGAGGAAAGCCTTCTAGCTTATCAGTGGGAGTGGTAAGCACTAGGTAATCTGTCTACCACATAAGGAGTGGTTCTGGCCCAGAAATAGTAGTTATTGGCCGTTTGGGCAATCTCTTCCATCTCTCTCAACTTTCTGATTTGAAAGCCTGCATTTGCACTTGTTTCTGTCCTGTAATTCATCTAATGCAGATACAGATTCTTAGTTTTAGCACTTGAATTTGCTTATTCGTGATCAGCACTTGTTCGGAACTTGTTGTAAGCGCTAAATAACCTACTAATTACTATAGCACTCAACCTTCCTCATTACCTAGAGGAAAACAGTTTTGGTACTTACTTTCCTCACTTGCTTAGAGGAAAACAGCTCTTGTACTCACTTTCCTCACTTACTTAAGAGGCATGTCCAAGGGTCAGCTCCCAGTGTTCTCTCCTGTCTATCTGATGAATCTGGGCATCTTGGGGCAATGCAGAAACTGCCTCATGTACACAGACAACCCTCTCCTCCTACCACCCAACACTGCAACCTGTGAGAGATGCACTTATATAGCCAAAATGGAGGTAAAGCTCGCTCCACCAAGACTGAACTTGACAGTCAAGAGGAGAAGGTACACACTTGCACCACACCACACTCATGACATAGTCTCACTAAATCTACACCACCAAAATCCACACATAGAAACACAAAAACATTCGCAGAGGCTCTCAGTAATAATCTGCTCAAGCAACAGAGGCCTCCAAAGCAGAAATGCAAGCAACCTCCACCCCCCCAACACAACCCAAATGAGACACAGCCCGCAGACTCAGTGTGCCACTCAACCACAGCCAATAAGGCAAAACAACGTACCCAACACACTACTCAGGCACACTGATGTCCCACTCACCAGGCTAAACAAGGAGAAGGTTACTGTCAGCTGCCTGTCATGTGCCAGGATCCGCCACATAACCCACGCACTCAGGTCAATCCATAACAAGTACAAATATGACTCTGTCATTGTCCATGTTGGTGTGAACGACCTGAGACGTACCTCCGTGGACTACATGAAAAGAGACAAGGAAGAGCTCTCCGATCTTGTAGCCCAGGCAGGTATGACCCTAGCCCTGAGTAGCATTCTGCCATCACCCAGAATGATACCGCAGTACAAGGACAAAATGATTGACTTCAACAATTGGCTAAGCTTCTGGTGTCATTCTAAAGGGATCCAGTATCTGTCTGCCTGGGATGACATGGTCGACAGACCACAATGCTTTGCCAGAGATGGCCTACACCTGTCACCCCTGGGATTCCGGATACTGGCTAAGATTCTTGCCGCCCCTATAGTGCCTTTTTTAGGCAAGGTTCAAATGACAAATTCACCACCATAACAGGAACAGCAAGCAAAAACAGAGGGTGATGCTACTCAATGCTAGAAGTCTAAATCTCAAAATGCACTCACTCGAGGCACTCCTTAAAATGGAGAACATCATTATCTGTGCAGTGACTGAGACCTGGTTCAAGGCTCCAGAGAGCACCCCTGCACTACCAGGCTATAACTCATACCACACTTTTCAGCCATGTAACCTGGACCGGAACACCAAAGGCGGAGGTGTGTCCATATTCATTAAGGATATCCGCACCTCCAGGCTAGTTGCTCAGCATAATGCAGCCGAGGATATCCAAGTGCAACTAACTCTGGGCAAAACTGCAATCCAAATTGTAGCTTGCTACAGATCCCCCGCCATGCCCCAGGATTCCCACTCCTCTTTTCTTGATGTACTGGAAAATATTAGGGTTCAACCAAACACCCTAATAATGGGCGATTTCAACTACCCCACCATTATCTGGGAAAACTACTCATGTACCAACTCTTATGCAACTATGTGCATGTTGAGAACACATAATAATGGGTTATTATCAGTGACACCCAATCTTTTTATAGTGCATGGAGCTTTATCTGCACCATGTACTACCGGATTAAAAAAAAAGAGCAAGGTGTTCCCAGCTTTTAGTGAGTGCTATATGTGGAGGGGGGGGATCAGGGACGGATTTTGAATCCTGTTCTAATTTAGTTAAACAAGTTACTTACAGACTGACGTCTGTAAAGTTTTGGGGACAAAACAAAAATATGTGCCAATACATTTAGGCACACTTCAGAGTAAATCAATTTCTCTTGCCTGAGACACAACCGTAACAGCACTTAGGGAGTGTGTAACAAATGTTACAGACCTCTGGAAGCGCTGTTATGGTTGGGTTTTGCTCTACAGTAAAGTGCAACAGGTTTATCATTTTTTTCTGATTTTGGAACATAATCACTGCGCTCCATGCACTTGAAAAACAATTTATACAACAAACAGGATGCGTTTACAACTGTTTAAAATTAGAGCGGATTAACATTACAATTTAGAGAAAGTACTTCTCTTTTCGTCACACTGTTGTGACCACGACAGTATCACACCATCTTGCATTTAAAATTTAACTCCAAATGTGTTAATTAGTTAACCACTGCATACACTGTAAATCATGATGCTTTTGCTACTGGAGTTTCCTTGGCATGAAGGATACTATGGGATGTACATCCGAGTGCAAAAAGTTTGATTTCTTGCTTAGCTTGGCTGTATAGAGTGCACTTCGTCCCTTCCCATTTTTCATTTGTTGTTGCACAGTTGTCAAAAATATCAATAAAGTGTTATAATTAAAAATAATACTGGTATCAGCTCTGAAGAAAAGCATCCTTTGTTTAAAACAAACCAAAATCTCAGTCAGCCAGAGAACAGTACAATCATGCAGCTGTGCAAGAAAGTTAAAAAAAAAATGCTTTTATTTTTAGCATCTGTTGACTTCAGTGACTTAACTTCTTTCTTTTTGAGCTTTAAAGGGCTGAGACAACTACTTTAAAAATATTCTTCATTCTCCCACAGTTATGACCGTGATTTTATTACGTACTTAAAACAGGCCAGAATTTACACTACTGCTGACAGTTTGTGACAACTCAAGCTGATTACTACTATAGGATCTTATAACAGGCACCACACATTTGTTTGGGTACCACAGCTCAGTCACAGTTTGGCCATCTCATTAACTGCATTCTATTTCCTTTTTTAAGTCACAGTTTTGGGCCAGGAAGGAAGGAAGGAAGTCTGAAGCTGACTTGTTGCTAGGCAGGTCCTGTAAATGAAATTTAGTGAGCATATGAAACTGAGTTGAGTGACTTAAAGTCACAGTGAGCTTTGGAATTCAGTCCTGCAACTTTGCAGCTCAGTATGTTGTCAATTCCTGTCTACAAAGACCTCGCACAATAATACCACCACACTCACAGGAAACATATGGACAGAATCTGCTTACAGCTTAAGTCCTAATAGTAGCTGCAAGGAACAATTATTTAATGTAGAATTTTAATGAACACACTACCTATATTCACAGTATGGACAGAATGCTATGCTTAGCCTAACCCTGAGGATTTTATTACGAGCAATTTCTCCCATTTTTAAATACTAAAATGCCACTCATACAGTCTTGCAGCTGTGACCTGCTGGTATTTGCACGTCTGTATTTCTTCCAGTCCGCATGCAAGTCATAAGGAATCTTTGGTGTGAAGGGCTGTCTGAGCCAATTCCGCACCAGTTGTCCACTTACCGACTGTTGCAAACCACCACGTTTCTTGGACAGCTGTGGAGATCCTCCATATTCTCGAGATACTTGTTTTCTTACTTCAGCTGCCACTGTCCTTAAAGGAAAAAAGGAAACAAGAACTTTACGCCTTTGTTATTAAAGGCTAAAACAGCAAGAAGAATTGCCTTCATACTAATACGTTTAAAGAAAACCGTTATAGATTACATAAGAAAAGCTAACAAGCATCAAACAACATTCACTACAGAATTTGCTGGACTTAATGTGCACACAAATATTTCTCTGATACCTTCTACCCGACTTCATAACAGAATCCAAATAATGTCTTATTAAAAACATAAAAGGTGCATGAATCGTACCAAAATAACAAAAGATTTAAAACTTAAGAGTTCTTTAAGTGCATAATAGTAGCCTGAATAAGCAATGTAGCAAAACACTGGCACTTTGAGCCAGGTTCTGTCTCACCACTCTCTATCCTGCTAGCCATGTTACCTGTTCCAGCAAATCACTTGCCCCATGATAGATTAACTTTCTCTTTCCACTGTCTGGGCAGTTCAGATATGTATGCTACTTCTGGCTGTGGCTGGATGGTTAATTCTCAACTCAGCCTTGTATGCATGTAATTTCTTGTTCATCAAAACCTCACCCCATCCCGACACCTCAAAATTAAGCATGATATACTTTAATACAGATCACCAGATATCTTATCTGCAGTAATATCATCTTAAAAATAAAACCAACTGTTATGGACTTTTAGTCTAACAGTTTTAGTATGTCAGTTCTTCATTATAGTGTCTCTAACAGGCACAGTCAGCAGAGTATGGATACCTCATTTTAGGCCCTCTCCCAAGTCAGTGTACTGTGTCTTTTCAGATGTAACGCTATTCACCATTACCTTTAACTCAAGCCCTTGCATTTGTTGCTATGAGCTTGAACTCAATGTCCTCAATTTCTTTCTTGAATAATATTTATTCAGTAATATTTATTCAACATGCACCTGCATCTGGTAAGTTAACAACATTAGCGAGTCCTTTTCTGAAGGTGGATTATGCCTAACATGGGGCAGGAATATCCTGTAGATTTGTGTTATACCAATTTAGCAAGAATAAACAGTAGCTTTATCAGGCCATGGACACATCCCAACTATGATGCAATTCACAGGTTAATCAGTTAGTGGGCTTTTATAAATACATGAGAGTAACTAACTGGGATTTAGCAGATAAATGACTAGTTTCAGATACAGAGACATTGTAGGTTTTAGTGGTGACATTGATATTTTCTGTACCCGTTTCAACAGACAACGTAGATGACTGAAGCAGATGATATTCTGGATCACAGTGCTCAGTAGACACATTTTACAAAGGAGCAAGGACGCCTGGATTCTTTCTCTGTTAAAGAGATGACAGCAATAACACAACAGATGAAGTACAAGGACTAGTGACAGCAGTGGCTCCTATCCCCATTCCACTATCCCATGTGAGACCAAATGAACATAGTACTCTACTTGACGATGTAGTGACTTCTAGTGTGTGTATATATATATATATATATATATATATATATATATATATATATATATATATATCTATATATCTATATATCTATATATCTATATATCTATATATATATATCTATATATATCTATATATATATATGAATCCCTATCACAACACCGACACGCCACAAACCCGACACTCAAAACAACGACACCAAAACACCGAAAACGCACAAAACCGACAACTCACAAAACCGAACACCATAACACCAACACCCAAAACACCGACACACAAAACGTAAACTACACATAACACACAACTATACATGCACTAACCCCAACCCAAATCCTAACCCAAAGGTCCGACACTACAGCACACTTACCCTACCCGCACCCTAACCCTAACTCACTTAACCTGCCACTAAACCTACATTCCGTCACTATCGCACACTTACCCTACCCGCACCCTAAGCCTAACTCACTTAACCCGCCACTACACCTAAAGTCCGTCACTACCGCACACTCACCTTTCCCGCATCCTAACCCTAAATCCCACACTATCTCACACTTACCTGTCCGCTCCCTAATGCTAAATCCCTCCCTATCGCACACTTACCTGTCCGCTCCCTAATGCTAAATCCCTCACTAGCACACACTTACCTGTCTGCTCCCTAACGCTAAATCCCTCACTAGCACACACTTACCTGTCCGCTCCCTAACACTAAATCCCTCACTAGCACACACTTACCTGTCCGCTCCCTAACGCTAAATCCCTCACTAGCACACACTTACCTGTCCGCTCCCTAACGCTAAATCCCTCACTAGCACACACTTACCTGTTCGCTCCCTAACGCTAAATCCCTCACTATCGCACACTTACCGACTCGCGCTCACACGTTTCCCATGTTGGTGTTTCGGCTGTCGGGATTTCACATTGTCGATCATCTGTCTCCTCGGTCTTCTTAGCGTCGGTGTTTCGGCGTGTCGATGAAGTCAGAGGGGACCCATATATATATATATATATATATATATATATATATATATATACATATGTATAATATTCTCGGACCGAGATTGTTGTCTGTTTTCTTTACATATGTATTTGTATTGTTTATTTGTGTTTTTGAGTTATTGTGTTGTTGTTATTATTTGGTAAAAAAGAAAACTGAAATACAGATTTTGGAAAAAAAAAAAAAAATTCATCACAACTGTGACTTGTGCATCATCTGGCTCAGACAAATGTAGATATAAGCATCCATTTGATAAGTCCACTAACTCACTTACCAAATGACTAAACTTGAGGTAATTAAGAAATAGTATTAAAGCACAGGTGTTCGGGAAATATAGGATAGTAAATACGATAAAACTGCTCGAAAAAGTAAAAATAGTGTGTGTGTGTGTGTGTGTGTGTGTGTGTGTGTGTGTGTGTGTGTGTGTACGCGCATGCGTGTGTGCACGTGAGTATATAATATATAAACAAAAGGTGAAAAGGTCACACAGACAAACAATTCAGTAAAAAATGCAAGAAAAACACAGCCAAGTTAGAAGTCTCGGTGTGTTTGTTTGCATCTTTCGGCTTTTCCCGGTTAGGGGTCGCCACAGCAGAACTCCGGTCCACTAAAGATTGGCAGTAGAGTTTTACGTGCTGGCTTGCTGGGCCTAACGCACAACATTCAACGAAGGAATGCCCATTCACGCATGTCGTCACACAGAAGACGCTATATGAAGTCTCAGTGTGTAATACCTTAAAATTCACATAGGCCGCTGGGATATATGCAAATGAACCCTGTTTCACCTACATGGCTTCTGAATGCCCACAACTTTTTTTTTTTTTTTTTAAAGTCTTTGCATACACACACAGACGTGTGTGTGTGTGTGTGTGTGTGTGTGTATATATGATGCTGAGTATATTGGAAAAAAGATGCTAAGGATGAAGCTGCCAGGTAACAAGAAAAGAGGAAGGCCCAAGATAAGTTTTACGGATGTGGTGAGAGAGGACATGCAGGTGGTTGGTGTGACAGAGCAAGAAGCAGAGGACAGGAAGAAATGGAAACAGATGATCCGATGTGGCGACCCCTAATGGGAAAAGCTGAAAGAAGATGATGATGATATATATATATATATATATATATATATACATATGTATAAAACATATATATATAAACATATATATATAAACATATATATATATATATATATATATATATATATATATATATATATATATATATAGACATACATAAATACACACATACACAAACACATCTATATATATATATATATAAATATATATATATATATATATATATATATATATATATATATATAAATATATATATATGTATGTGTGTGTGTGTGTGTGTGTGCGCACACATTTATAGTACCTACACACACACATACAAACAATAAATAAAGTAGTACAATACTGCAATCTGGGAAAGATATGCAGCACTCCTACATTTTTCTTCCTGTACCTAGTAATAATGGGGGCAACTAAAGCTCATGTACTACAACATATCATGATGGAATCACTCCAGTTATAATTAAGCTATATTCTTTACATGGATTGTAAACATTCCCTGCTCCAGCCGGAGACGAATTTCTTGACATCCATGTCTTGAACACATCAGTGGTTGGTTATGGTTGCAGACCTATAGTAACCTCTATTTGTATATACATTTTGTGTAAATTAAATTTTACATATGGCTGTGCAGGGTCCATTTCTCTGGATCAGGGACTGATTAGGGTTACAGTAAAAATAGAATTCCAGTTACCTTGTCTGAAATACCAGCATTAGATGTCTTGCTATGTGTATACACATGTGTATGTGTATATATATATAAAATTTAATACATATAATACAGTGGGCAGTTCTAGGTAAAGCTCTAGGGATTAAGTGGATGCTCTACTTGACTGCCATCTGCTGAAGTTCCATGTAGCTGTTGGTAGAAAATCAAAACCAATATTATGGCCTTAGATTTTCGACGGCACTCCTATACAAAGGAAAGCTTTTTCTTTTGTGCTTTGTTGCTTCTGCAGCCTGCCTATAATCAGATCCTCTCTTGGCCCATCAGCTCTTTTGTTCCTTTTATACAGACAGAGCTGATTAAGAGCTTGCCATCCAGGTTAGCCATCAGCTGAAGTTGAGATTTTTTTTTATACATTTTTCCCTGGTTCAAATTATACGCACACTTGTTGAGGTGCTGGGTACAGGCACTGAAGTAGGCTGATGGTGGAGGATGTCTCCTCACTTCTGCAGTGGGAATAGCCTCAACTGTGACCCAGGAGACAGGAGTGTGTCCCACCTGCCTTTCCCAGGAGAGGGAGGAAGGGATCTGCACTCAGTTGGTGGCACATGGAGCAGTGTGATTTTCCTGGAGGAGTCCAGAGCTACCACTGACTGTGTTCCACACAGTGCCTCAGTTATCAATCCCTTGGAGATTTACAGCTGAGGCACTAGCTTTTTATACAGCTAGTATAATTATAAATAAGGTAAACTGTTTCCTATTACACACTGGCATCCTCTAAAACTAACATGCAGACACAATCAAACACTTTACACTTACATATGCATACATATTTCATTTTGCTCTGGTTAGTGTTCAGTGGATTTACTGTAATAACATGAACCAATAAATGTTTTCTGTCATGTACAAGCCAATTACTACTGGATGTTACTAGTTTAATAGGAAATGAACACACAGTGCCACAATCGCAGGCTACAGCCACTTTTCTGTTCTCTGTACTAGCCAGCAAACATATCACGATCATCATCCTCACTTCTCATTCCTAGGAACCCACAATAAGTTTTGATTTTTTACAGAGAAATTATGCTGCCTAACTTTTGTTTTAAAGCTTAATTTTTAAAAGTTGTATGGAGTTTTAAGCTAAAATTGCAGTGTTGTTCAAAACAACTGTAATGGAGCTGAAGGTTTAATCCTCATGTACTCTCTCTGGTGGCAACTGCTTACTTTATGCTAAGAATAGCCATAAGAAAAGGGAAAAGGAGCAGCCCTTTAATAAAAACACTCTAGGATTAGCATATAGGCAGACTAAAGACAAACAAGAATTTAGCCATCTTCTGCCCCACTACCTCCTTGTGTGTGTCACATTGCTAGATTCTCCAATTCATTTGCTCATCTCCCTTCAATGCTGAGTCTGCATACCCCCAATTCCTTTTGATACATGAGTTTTTCAAATGCTCCAAATTTCTCCATCATCCCAAAGATGTGTAGTGAGCTGAATGCCCTCCAAATTGCTCCATGAATGTGTAATGTGTGAAGAAAGTAGAGAGAGTGTGTGTGTGTGTGTGTGTGTGTGTGTGTGTGTGTGACAATGGACTGGCCTACTAAGACTGTTTCCCTGGTTTGTACCCACTCAGTGCTGGGACAGACTCTGAAATTCTTTCACCCCATGAGCAGAAATAATACCTTGAGTATGTAGTGATGTTGTTTAACCTTGTCATATAGAAGGAAACACTCTGAATAAGGAAATCCCTTATATGTTATACTCAGTGTGAAATCAGTGTCTTAAATCTTGATGAGTCAAGTTTCTGCTTTAGCAATTATAGATTACATATGTATGCCCTACTTACATTTCTAGAAGTGTGGACATGAAGGGAACTTCGAATGGGATCAGTGAAAAAAGAAAAGTATCATTCGTCCTTGGCATTTGGCTCTTCACTACAGGCACATACAAGTTTATTGTTGTAAAGCAGCAGACAAACAACTTATTTATGTACATTCATTTTAAAAATATCAGGATGTGTTACATTTGCTTGTAAATTAAAGTTTTCCATTAATTCTGTTTGTAAAGGGGGTTGACACCCCCTTAACCTACTTTACCAAATTACTTTTAAAGACTGAAGAGGGTTGCAGGATCATAAGAACTTCCTAGGCTACTGGCCTTGAGGCTCTTACAAGCCTAGTCAAGAATTTAGCGCATGTTCTAACAAGTCAGCTCCTGATACCCCTAGCCAGCAGGGACACAGGTGGAATCCCAGGGGGTGTATTTTCTGTTCCCCATCCAGTTATCCAGGTTGCGCTTAAAAAGGGTTAATGAAGTATCCTGCTTGACAAGGAACGGGATTCTATTCCACAAATGGGGGAGTCTCTGGGACAAAAATCTGTCCTGCCAACAAGTCCTATTGATGTCACAGACCAGGTTGAGGTCGCGCATGCGGGTTACTCTAGTAGAGCTTGACTTGCGGATATGCAGCAGTCCCATCAACGTGGGGTCTGAGATTGCTTTGTATGCCAGACAGAGGTCACCTCTGAGCAGTCTGTAGGAGACTGAGTAGACGGACAGGGCCTTTAGCCTATCTGTGTAGGGTAGATGTTTGAGCACCTGGATTCTCTTGGTGAGGAACCTCTGTGGTCTCTCTAGCTGCTGTATGTGCTTTGTGAGGTACATGCCGAAAGAGGCACTGCACTCAATAATGGGTCTTATAAGGGAAGAATACAGGGAGGTTATGACCACCTTGTCCCTGGATGAGACACCTTTACTAATGAGGTGGGCCATGTAGAAATCTTTCCATACAAGGTAGGTAATATGGTGGTCAAACGTCAGTTTACTATCAACCTGGATGCCCAAGTTCTTCATGACTGATTGCATGCTTAGGACCTTGCTATTAATGTGATACTTTGTGGGGATGTCACTTGCCCTAAAGAGGATGATGATGTATTTTTTTGGCATTCAGCTTGAGGCCATGTTTCTGGCATCAGTCATTTGTTTGGGTGAGACCCTCTTGGAGGATGTCTACATCACTAGGGAATTGATGACAGTGCCCAGCTTCCAGTCATCTGCAAACTTAGTCAGCCACAGACCACTGGTCTTGGCCTGCACCTCAGAAAAGTATATACCAAACAGAGGCCCCAAGACCAATCCCTGGGGTACACCGCTCATTATGGGTCGACTGCTTGAGGTGGCTTCCCCTATTTTGACTAGGTGGGTTCTATCAGTGAGCCAGTATGCTACCCATCTGTTAACATGGATTTATGCATAGATGAGAGAGTTGATCTACTATACCAAACTGGGGAATAGTATCGAAGGCTTTGGCCAGGTCAAGGTAGGCAGTGTGCATCATCTTCCCCTCATCCATGGCTTTGGTGACCATCTCAAAGTCAACCAAATTTAACAGGTATTTAATCTGTCCTCCCTGTGACGAAAATAAAAAGTGTGAGATTGAGTGTTTGGAGGTTGCCAATGTCCTTGTTAATGAGGTCCATGAAAATCCGCTCCCTGACCTTGCAGATCAGGCTAGTTAGGCTGATGGGTCTATAATTTCCTCTCTCCACCTTTGTGCAAAGGGATGACAGTGGCTGTCCTCCACTCAGCTAGGACAAAGCCAGTACTCAGGCTTTGGTTGAATAGGGTGCCTAATGGTACTGCAAGGTCCTGCCGGAGTTCATGTAGGATGCAGCCTGGAATGTTATTGGGTCCCATGGAGGCTGTATTTTTTTTTGTTTTTCAGAGGGCAGTGATGGTGCTGGGAATGTTCTGATTTACTGAGGGGGAGGGGGGGGGCAGATGTGTGAAGTTTTCACTGAACCTGTCTGCCAGTAGATTGACTATATCTACGGCGTTTGTGTATGTGGGGACTTTGACCACCAGTTCTGAGCAGATCTGGGTGCTACCCTTGAAATTGCAGACATATGTGAAGAAAGACTTGTGATAGTCTTCAGAAGATGTGTCCAGTTTGGACTTGAAGTTTGCTTTGGAGGATTTCACTAGTGCTCTTATTTGCTTGTTCAGGCAAAGGAGAAATTACTTCCAATTAAGCACCTGCTCCTTCTTGGACCTGGACAGCAATTTTTTTCTTTTATTATACAGTTTATTGAATGCAGATGTCCACCAGACGTATTTACTCTTCCTTGAGGAGGTGGATTTTGTCCAGTCTGGTATTCCTGAGTCCATGCAGCTATATAAATGCTCATATAGTACTTTGGTGCAGGTTTGTACATATGTGCCAGTTACTCTGGAGGGTTAGGGGCTGTGAAGCTGTTTATACCTTCGCTCAGGAGGTTGTAATCAGCTTTGGAGAATTTTTTTTTGTTTGATCCTATCTGGGGGGGGGGGGGTGAGATGCTAACTTCGAAAGTGACTGCTTTGTGGTCAGATCTTACTAGGGAGGATGACACTGTAGGGATTCTGCAGTGATTACTCATGTTGGTTAATACCAAGTCCAAGATATTTTCACCTCTTGTGGGGGTGTCATCCAGCTGGTCCAAGGCATTTGCATTGACGAAATCAAGGAATCTCTGGGCATTTGTGTTTAAGCCTGAGCAGCTATTCCAATCGATGGTTAGTTCAAGTCACTCAGGATAAAGTGAAATGGTTGAATCTTGATAGATTTAAGTTGGTGGCCTGGAGCAAGCTATGATTTGAATATGGGTCCTATCAATGGTTAACTGCACCTGGAGAGTCTCCTGTGCAAAATATTGTTTGACAAGCCTGGAGGTATGTATGTCTTTTATATATACACTGCAACTCCATCCCCTTTTACTATGATAGGATGAGTAACCTGGTATGGCTGGGGTGCTCTCCGCAGCTTTGAACCAGGTTTCTGTGACTGCATAAATGTCAGCATCTTCCAGGGTTAAGAATGCTTGCAATGAGTGCAGTTTCATGTTTAGACTCCTAGCGTTTATCAGCATGACCTTTAATTTGCATTTTGATGACATTTTCATGTTGGTAGTTTTGACCTCATGGCACTGCAGGAGGCTTTGCAGGAGCCTGAAGCCCAAGGGAGACAGATGCAGGCCACCTCTGGCAAAGCATTGTGGGTTCAATCATGTCTTCCCAGACTGTCAGGTACTGGATCCCCTTGGAATGACACCAGAAACTAAGCCAATTGTTAAAGTCAATCACTTTCTCTTTCTATTGAGGCATCATTCTAGGTGACGGTAGAATGCTGCTTAAAGGCTAGGAACATACCTGCCTGGGACACAAATTCAGTGAGCCCAATCATCACTCTCTTCATACAGTCCAGGAAAGTACATCTCATGTCATTCATGCCAGCATGGATTATAACAGTCATAACAGTACCTGTTGTTGAGAGACCTGAGTGCACGGGTGATATGGTGGATTCTGGCAACTAACCGTGACTTTCTCCTCATCCAGTCTGGTGACGGGCGCATCTTTGTGTCTCACAATGGAGTCTCCTATGATTAATATGTTGGGTTTATGTTTAGGCCTTAGTGGCTGTGAGACGCAGGTGTGTGGACTATGTGTGGTGTGGTGGGCAGTAGAGTTCGCGTGTGTTTTTGCCTCGGAGGTCTCTTTTGTTTGGGTACTTTTTTTTTTGAGGACCTCCACATATGTGGGTGTGTGTTGTGTACGTGTGGGTGGTGTCTGAGGTGGGGTGTTTGCACTGACAACCTTCTCAGTACCAGGTATACTGCCTTGCGAGGGAGAGAGCATCGACTCTAGGTTCTTAATGTAATTGCATCTCTCACAAATTGTGTTCCTGGGTAGTGGTAGTAGTAGTAGTAGAGGGTTGTCCGTGTACATGAGGCAGTTGCTACACTGTCTCAGGATGCCCATATCAACCAGAATGGCAGGAGAAAGCGTAGGAAATTGTCCATCCATATTTGTCATAAACTGATGGAGAGAGGCCAGAGAGAGCTAAGAGGGGAAAGGGTGTAAGGTCTAAGAGTAGTACTACTAGGTGATTACTCAAGCTCTACTAAGGGAAAATTTGCAGCTGGAATACCTCACAAAGGGTTAAAAACAGTACAGCAGCAGCTATGGATGCAGCAAACCTATATCAGACTATGCTACTTAATTTAAGGGTTAAGAACACAGTAAAACACAAAGCACAGATTAACCACTTACAGACAAAAACAGAACTCACAGTATGAAAAAATACAGTTAAACAGTAGTAAAATGCAGTTAAACAGTCGTGAATTGCAGTAAATAGCAAAGAAATACAGTTGACAATAATGAAATGCAGTTAATCAGTAAACTGCTTTAAAACAGTACAAATATGATAACTTAGCGCACATTCACAACAGTAAAAAACAGCTCAAATAAAGTAAAAGGTTACAGACAAACAGTAGCAAATGCGGCAAACTAAATGCAGTTGAACACCTAAACACAAGCAAAATGAAGTAAGAAGACGCACAATTTTTTTTAAAGCAGAAAGTGAGGGGATACAAGACAATTCAAGGTTAGGAAGCTAAAGGGGCGGGCATTCACAACTGATCTCATTGTACTCAGAAGAATGAACTGATGCAATGGCACTGGGGAGTGTCCAATATCAAATATATAGTAGAGGCAGGCAACTCCAAAGCCACCAAGCAATAACACCACAACAGTTTGGTAGGTGGAATACAAGATCATAACAGAGGTAAGGACTGAATTCACTAAGCCTAAAAACAGTTGCACAGTTTCACATGATCACAGGAGGTTACTAGGCTAATGGCCCTGGGGCCCTTCCAAGCCTAGCCAAGAGTTTATCCCCAAAAAGAAACCTCAGTCAGCACCTGTCACCCCTGTCAATGAGGGACACAGGTGGAACCCCTGGGACAAATCTGTGGTTTCCCATCCACTCATCAAGGTTGCGCTTGAAGAGGGTCAGAGAGATGCTCTGTTTGACATGTATGGGAAGTCTATTCCAGAGACAGGGCAGCCTCTGGGAGACAAATCAGTCTCTCCAGCAGGTTTTGTTGATGTCACATATTAGATTCAGGCCTTTTGAGCTGGTAGCACGTGAGGAGTTAGACTTATGGATATGGAGCATATCTAGTAGGGAAGGGTCCAAGATTGCCTTGTAGGCAAGACACAGATCACCCCTGAGCAATCTGCCTGATGCAGAGAACAGCAATATTGATTTGTGCCTGTCTGCACAGGACAGGTGTTGGAGGCCATGGATTCTCTTTGTGAGGTATTTCAGTGGCCTTTCCAGTTGGTCCAGATGTTTGGAGAGGTACATACCAAACGGGGTGTTATACTCAATTACTGGTCTAATGAGGGAGTATAGAGAGGTAATAACAACCTTTTTTTCTGGCTGCAATCCCTTTACTTATGAGAAGAACCAAGTAAAAGGCTTTTCTGATGACTGCCGCTACATAATGGGTGAATGTGAGGTTATCAACCTGAGAGCCCAGGTCTCTCACACAGGTTGTGCTTAGGGGATTGCCATTAACGTGGTAATCAAATGGGGTCATTTTTTTGCCAAATGATATGATATAAATCTTTTTGCATTTAGCTTGAGACCATGACTTTGGCACCAGTCATTAGTTGCTGTGAGACCCTCTTGCAGTATGTTAACATCATATGGGGAGTCAGTGACAGCAGCCAACTTACAGTCGTCCTCAAACTTGGTCAGCCACAGCCCTTTTGTCTTTGCCTGGATCTCTGAGAAATAGATGCCAAACAGTAGGGGACCCAGAACAGATCCCTGGGGAACTCCACTAGTGACAGGTCTGCTATCGGAGGTGGAGGTGCCTATTTAGATGTTGAGGGTCCTGTCGGTGAGCCAGCTGGCCACCCATCTGATGACACAGGGATTTATGCCAAGTTGTGTTAGTTTTTCAAAGATGCCCGAATAGGGGATTGTGTCAAAGGCCTTGGCCAAGCCAAAGTAAGCTGTATGTACTAACTTTCCCTCATCCACAGCCTTGGTGACAGTCTCAAAGAAATCAATCAGGTTCAACAGGCAAGATCTGCCCTTGATGAATCCGAACTGGGTGGGGTCAAGTGCTTGGAGATTGCCTATGTCCTTGCTTATGAGATCCATAATAATATGCTCCATGGCTTTTCAGATCAGACTTTTCAAGCTAATGGGGCGATAGTTTCCAGGGTCAGTAGTGGCACCACCTTTGTGCAAGGGGATGACAATGTCAGTTCTCCACTCTGCTGGAATGAAGCCAGCACTTAGGCTGTGGTTAAATAGGGTGTTCAGTGGCAAAGCCAGTTCTTGCTGGAGATGGTGCAGAATACATCCTGGGATACTACCAGGTCCCATGGAAGATATGTTCTTGCCTTGGATAGGGCCTGTAACACTAGACCTATGGAGATGTAAGGTGAGGGTCAAGGATGTCGAAAGGGCTTTTGGGGGGGGGCAGGGGAGGTGAAGTTTGCACTGAACCTATCTGCTAGCAGGCTGGTTAAGTCAACAGGATCGGTGTAAGTGATGCTGTTAAGTACCAATTCGGAACAAACCTCGACTTTGCCATGGAGGTTCCTGATGTAACAAAGACAACTTTATGGTTTCCCTTTGTTATGGAGGCTAGTTTTAATTCATAATTGGCCTTGGAGGTTTTCACTAGTGATCTAATTTGCTTGTTGAGGATAAGGAGGGAGTTTTTCCAATTTGTAATTTGTTCCCTTTTACCCTTGAACAGTTTCTTCCTTTTGTTACAAAGCCCGTTGATACAGAATGCCCACCAAACAGGTTTGTGTTTCCTTGAGGAGCAGGTTTTAGTTCTATTAGGTATGGCTGAGTCCATGCAGTTGTACAGATGCTTGTATACTGCACTGCCATACTGTTCAGCATAGTTGTCTGCATCCTCCGAGGGGAGCAGTGGTGTGAAGTCACAGATACCCTCCCTTAGGAGATTGTAGTCAGCTTCTGAGAAGTTTGCTTGATTATGGCTGGGTGGGAGAGAAACTTCAAATGAGACAGTCCAATGATCTGATCTCACTAGGGAAGAACATATTATAGGAGTGGTGCAGCAGTCACCCATGTTAGTAAGAACCAAATCCAGAATATTATCTCCCCTAGTCGGGGATGCGACAAGCTGCTCTAGTGCATCAGAACTGATGAAGTCGAGGAATCATTGAGAGAGTGCATTAGTGCAAGAATAATTCACCCAGTCTATGGTGGGGTAGTTGAAGTCACCAAGGATCAGGGTGTTAGGGGATACTTTGATGGAGTCAAATAGATCCAGGTAAGAGGAGTGGGTGTCCTGAGTCATGGAGGGGGCTCTATAGCTAGCTATAACTTGGATGGTGTCTTGCCAACTCTCAGTTGTACCTGGAGTAGTTCCAGTGCATCATGCTGGCAAACCAGTCTGGAGGTGTGCCTGTCCTTAATGAAGATCGAGACACCACCACCCTTAGTCTTCCTGACCTAATTTTGGGGTCAGAATATGTGGAATGAGGTACAGCCTGGTAAGGCAGGGGTGCTCTCTGCAGCCCTGAACCAAGTTTCCATGACCGCATAGACATCAGCATCTTACAGTGCAAGGAGGGCCTCCAGTGAGTCCATTTTCAGGTTAAGGCACCTAGCATTAGACAGCATGACCTTCAACTTGCATTTTGACAGATCTTTTAAGCTGGAAGGTTTGACTTTGGGACATTGCCTAAAAAAGGCACAATGGGGGAGGCGAGAGCCTTGAACAGAATCCAGAAACCCAGTGGTGACAGGTGAAGGCCATCTCTGGCAAAGCATCAAGGCCTGTCGACCATGTCATCCCAGGCAGACATACTGGATCCCCTTGGAATGACACCAGAAACTAAGCAAATTGTTGAAGTCAACAATTTTTTGTTGGTATTATGGTATAATTCTTGGTAAAGGTAGAATGTTGCTTAGGGCTAGGGTCATACATGCCTGGAACACATATTCAAGAGTTCAATCATGTCTCTCTTCATATAGTCCAGGGAGGTAAGTCTCAAGTCATTCACACTAACATGTACAATGACAGAGTTGTACTTGTACTTGTTCTGCAGACACTGAAGTGCTTGCGTGATGTGGTGGATTCTGGCAACAGACAGACAACTGACCGTGACCTTCTCCTTGTTGAGCCTGGTGAGGGATCAACATGTGTGTGTCTCACAACTTTGTCACCAATGACTAGTGTACTTAGGTTACTGCTATGTCTTGTGGGCTGTGATGGTTTATTGTTTTGCCTTACGGGCTGTGTTTGTGAGACACCGGTGTGTTGTCTGCTGTGTGTGATGTGCTTGGAGTTGTGTGTGGAATGTTTGTGAGTGTATTTTGGAGATCTTCGCTGTTTAGGCAAATTTTTATTCAGGACCTTTGCATAGATGTGTGTGCGTGTTGTTCTTGGCTGTGTGATGTGAGTGGTGTGGTGTTTGTGCTGGCAATCTCCTCTTTGTCATGAATACAGACTGTGGCACGAGAGAGTATGGACTCCAGGTTACTGATGTATATGCACTTCTTGCAGATGGAAGAATTACGTGCTAGGAGAAGAGGGTTGTCGGTAAACATGAGGCAGTTGCTACACTGTCTCATTATGCCCATGTCCACCAGGTTGCCAGGAGAAAGTGATGGGAAATGTCCAGACAAAGTGTTCCGAATGCTTGGGCGGACTTATGGAGAAAGGGTTTGTCCACAAGAGTGTAGACCACAAGAACCTTCTTAAATGTACAGTAACTGGCCTGAAGCACAAGTGCTAAAATCAAAGCTAAAAATGCTTAGAATAACAGGTACATTTAATTAGGCTACTAACAAGAAGTAATAAATGCACCAGAATAAAAGCACTTGAACACTTAAGAATACACAGCAAAAATAAGGTAAAATATGAAGAATACAATTATAGTAAAAGCAGCTGAATAAAGTGTAATTTTTTTTAGGTGGAGAGGGAAGAAAAGTACAGTTGTGTTCACTTACCATAAATGTAGATGTTCGAGTGTATTCACTGTTGCAGTCATTACATTTGGGTAATCTGTTGGCAGGTTGCCCTCAGTCGGCCTGAATAACAAAGTCTTGGGTCCTGTGTCGGTTGCTGTCTCCTCTTCCATGACGTCAGGTCATCAGGGGTATAAAACATGAAGCTGACGCCCTTTTAATCCGTTTTGCTTGCCCCAGATGTCAGGTGTCCCCCAAATGGGGAGCAAATACATATAAATAAACAAATATATAAATGCACCTTAGAAACATAAAATTTACCTTCAACTAAAAGCAAATACACCACAAAGGCTTTTGAGTATAGTGAAGGAAAGAAAAGGTATAGAATGGGGGATGGTGGGTGGGTAACCCAGACTGCAACAGTGAATACATTCAGACATCTACATATATGGTAAGTGTACACAACTGTGAGCTTTGACCGGTTAAGACCTGCATGATATCAACTTCAACGCATAAGTGTAGCTAAGTAACTTTTATCTGCACTTTTTAAAGTAATTTGTTTGTGTTGCATTGAGCAATATCTAGCTAGACGTTGACTGTTTTTTCAGTAGTGCATGTGGTATTTTCAGTTAAGGCTTGTTAAAAACCTGCATAGCCAGTGATAGGTGGGGGTAGTAATTTCCTTCATTGTTATTCAGTTTCTGTCTTATACAAGTGGTACAGTGAATTATCTTCTGTTTAAACTGTGAGCTTTGGCCGATTAAGACCCGCATGATATCAACTTCAACGCAAAAGTGTAGCCAAGTAACTTTTATCTGCACTTTTTAAAGTAATTTGTTTGTGTTGCATTGAGCAATATCTAGCTAGAAGTTGACTGTTTTTTCAGTAGGTCCCCCACCCCACCCTCCCTGTTTTTGTCTATCTTGGTGGCTTTGAAACTGCCCGTCCCTCTTGTAAATTTGCACTTGGATACTCCTCCTGGGCCCATCTCATTTGCTCACTCAAAAAAAAAAAATGTATTTGCTTTTACTGTATTTGTGTTTCTTCCTACTTTATTTTGCTTTTGCGTCATCTTAAAAGTACTCAATTGTATTTATTACTGCTTGGTGTAACTCACTCTAAGCCTTTTAGTTTAAGCAATGGGATTCAGACCAGTTGTTTTACATTAAGAAGGTTTGTGCTCTGCACTGTAGTGGCAGGACAGGTAGCTTACATCCTTCTAAGTTGGGAACTGCTGATTGAGGGCTCAGTGTCTGTTATTCTAAAAGTGTATTAGTTCTGGTTTAAGCACTTGGGCTTCAGGCCAGTTATTTTACATTAAGAAGGTTCGTGGTCTGCACTCTTGTGGGAGGAGAGGCTGGACTCTGCCCTTCTGAGCTGGGAATTTCTGGTTAGAGGCTTATAGTGCCTGCATATTTAAACGGTTTCTTACTAAATTGGTACACCTTGTTTGCTGTAGCATAGACTAGATCCAGGCCTGCGGAATCTAGCTTTGTTTGTATAACTTGAACACTAATCCAGGCATTCTTTAAAGTATTCAATTGTATTTATTACTGCTTGGTAGTAACTTGATTAAAGTGTAGCTATCATTCTAAGTCTTTTGGATTAAGCACTTGGGCACAGACCAGTTGTTTTACATTAGGAAGGTTTGTGGCCTGCACTGTGGTGGCAGGACAGGTAGCTTACATCCTTCTAAGCTGGGAACTGCTGATTGAGGGCTCAGTGTCTGTTATTCTAAAAGTGTATTAGTTCTGGTTTAAGCCCTTGGGCTTCAGGCCAGTTATTTTACATCAAGAAGGTTCGTGGTCTGCACTCTTGTGGGTGGAGAGGCTGGACTCTGCCCTTCTGAGCTGGAAATTTCTGGTTAAAGGCTTATAGTGCCTGCATATTTGAACTGTTTCTTACTGGAATTGGTACACCTTGTTTGCTGTAGCACAGACTAGACACGTCTGCTGAATCTAGCTTTGTTTGTATGCTTGTTATTTCCCTAAAATGCTAATTCCACCTAAAACGCGGCTTTTCAGTGCTTCTGTGGATCCCTAGTGACATCTGCATTGCTTACTGCATTTATTTCCTTGTTTCACTTGAAAGAAAGTTACTGTTTGTCATTTTTGCATTTAAGTTACCTGTAACACATTGCATTTTAAGTTACCTGGCACTTGCTCACTAAAGCAATTATATAAGTCAGCACTAAAAAATTAAAAGCACTACACCCTCACAAACTCCCCTTGAGTACCTTGTTTCCCATTGGCCCTTATTTTACAATTATAAAGGAATTCCCAATACTATTCTAGCATGTCCAAAGGTCAGTTGTCAATCTCCTCTCCGGTCCAGCTGGTGAATCTGGAAATCTTGAGGCAATGTTACAACTGCCTCATGTACACAGTCAACCCTCTCCTCCTCCCAACAAATTCCAACACATGTGAGAGATGCAACCATATAGCCAAACTGGAGGCAAAGCTCTCTCAACACAGTACTGGCGAAACCTGCCAGGAGGAGAAGGAAACCACACTCACTACAATTCCAGTCTCACATAGACCTACCACGACAACAAACCAAACACATAAACACACAAAAACATACTCAGAGGCTCTAAATAAAAATCTGCCTAAGCAGCAGAGACCTCCAAAGCAGACATCCAAGCAACCGCTACCCCAAAACAAAACACATGCAACACATAGCTCACAAAGCCAGTGTGCCGAACAGTCACAGCCCTTAAGGCTAAACAACACACCTGATACACTTGTAATAGGTGACTCTATCATCAGGCAAACTGACGTCCCACTCTCCAGGCTGAACAAGGAGAAGGTCACGGTGAGCTGCCTGTCGGGCGCTAGGATCCGCCACATAACACAAGCACTCAGGTCACTCCAAGGCAAGTACAAATACGACTCAGTCATTGTCCATGCTGGTGTGAATGACCTGAGATGTACCTCCCCGGACTACATGAAAAGAGACAGAGGAGTTCTCTGAGCATGTGGCCCAGGCCGGTATGACCCTGATCTTGAGTAGCATCTTACCCTCATCAAGAATGATGCCACAATATGAAGACAAGATGATCAATTTCAACAACTGGCTTAAGTATTGGTGTCATTCAAAGGGGATCCAATGCCTGTCAGCCTGGGATGACATGCTCGACAGGCCACGATGCTTCGCTAGGGACGGCTTGCACCTGTCACCCCTGGGCTTTCGGATATTGGCAAAGGCTCTTGCTACCCCATAGTGCCTATTTAGGCAAGGTTCAAAAGACAAATCCACCTCCATAGGTATCACAAGGGATAAGAAACTAAGAGTAATGCTACTCAACGCCAGAAGTCTAAACCTCAAGATGCATGCACTCGAAACTCTCCTTAGCATGGAGAACATCGATATCTGTGCAGTAACAGAAACCTGGTTCAAGGCTCCCGAGAGCACCCCAACACTACCAGGTTATACCTCATACCATGCTTTTCGGCCCCAAAACTTGGACCAAACCAGAAAAGGAGGGGGAGTATCAATATTCGTCAAAGATACCCACACCTCCAGGTTGGTGGCACAGCACAAAGCTTCAGAGACTATACATGTGCAACTAACAGTGGGTAAAACTGCCTTCCAGTTTATAGCCTGCTACAGACCACCCTCCCAAACCCAGGAACCCCACTCGGCCTTCCTGAGAACACTGAAAAATATTAAGGTCTCTCCAAACACCATTATATTGGGCGACTTCAACTACCCAAACATAGACTGGGAGCATTACTCTAGCTCCAACACCCTAGCTCAAAGGTTCCTAGAATTTACAAACTCAAATGCTATGGAACAACTTGTTACACTCCCACAAGAGGGGAAAACATACTGGACCTGATCATCATCAACATGGGGACTCTATGCTCCAAACCAGAAGTGTATCCCTCACTGGTAAGATCAGACCATAAACTAATCTCACTGGATATTCACATCCCGACCCCATCCCCTGCCCAGAAAATCACAGCGAAAAACTTCTCTAAATCAAATTTCACATTCCTCAAAACCGAGGTGGAATCCTTCAAAGCTCCCAGGCCTGTGGAAAATATGGCCCAGACCACAGAATCCTTTATAAACGCATTCTATGAGCACCTTCAGGAATGCATGGATCATGCAATCCCAAATAAAACCAAGACCCAATCCTCCAAAGGCAGACGTCCTGTCTGGTGGACCCCAGCCATAAACAAACTATACAATAGAAGGAGGAAGCTACTACACGATAGAGCAAAATCCCAAAAAGGCATCTCTGATCAGTGTTAGCAAAAAACTACAGGCACTCATAAAATCGTCTAAGGCCAGCTTCGAGAGAAAAATTGCACAGGACACCAAGGATAATCACAAGGCTTTCTTTAGTTATGTTAGGAACCTGGGTGGGAATTCCCAGATATGCTCAGAATTAGTCCAAAATGACAAAAAATACACCGAACCCACAGACATTGCCAACATCCTAGCTGACAGGTTCAGCGCAAACCCCCCCCCACCCCACCAAAAGGGCAAATATCTATCCCAGCAGAGTGCTGCCCCCCTGACATCTCAGATGTTCAGATAAGAGCCACCCTCTCCAAAGCAAAAAACACAGCATCAATGGGACCAGACGGTGTCCCGGCTGGCCCCTACATGAACTCCAAGAAGAGCTAAACCCAAACATAAAACTACTGTTCAATCTCAGCATTACTACAGGATATGTACCCAAAAAGTGGCGTACAGCAACAGTGGTCCCTCTCCACAAAGGTGGTGCCTCAACGGATCCTGGAAACTATCGCCCCATAAGCCTGACTAGCTTGGTCTGCAAAGCTATGGAAAGGATCATCATGGACCTCATAAAAAAAAAGATATTGGGGACCTACAGACACTGGATCCTACCCTGTTCGGCTTTGTTAAGGGCAGATCCTGCCTCTTAAACCTGGTCGATTTCTTTGAAACAGTCACCAAGGCCATTGACGAGGGGAAGGTGGTCCACACAGCCTACCTGGACCTCGCAAAAGCCTTCAATACAATACACCACTCGGGCATTACAGATAAGTTCACCAGCTTAAATATAAACCCCTATGTCACTAGATGGGTTGCAAACTGGCTCAAGGACAGAACCCACATGGTTAGAATTGCTGGAGCCATGTCAGACTCCAAACCAGTTACAAGTGGTGTCCCACAAGGCTCAGTCCTGGGACCTCTCTTGTTCGGTATATATTTCTCGGAGGTACAGGCCAACACGGAAGGACTGTGGCTGACCAAGTTCGCAGATGACTGCAAACTGGGCACTATAATTGACTCTCCAGCCGACACAAGCATCCTCCAAAAGGGCCTCATAGAAACAGACAACTGGTGCCAGAGCCATGGCCTCAAGCTAAATGCCAAAAAGTGTATAGTCATCCCCTTTGGCAAAAACAACGTGCCCACAAATTACCACATAGGTGGCAATCCATTAAGTACAGAAGAAGTAATTAGGGACCTGGGGACCCAAGTTGATAGCAATCTCTCATATGACAACCACGTGGTCAAAGTGGTTAGAAAAACATTTTATATAGCCCACCTAATCATGAAGGGATTCACATCTGGATCAGGGGAGATCATCGTGCCTCTCTACTCATCCCTCATCAGGCCCATAATTGAGTACAATGCCCCTTTTGAGATGTACCTTACCAGACACCTGCAGCAACTGGAAAGACCCCAAAAGTACCTCACCAAGAGGATCAAAGGGCTCAAACAGATGCCATATGCTGCCCGGTTAAAGAAACTCCAGCTCTACTCAGTGGCATACCGCCTGCTCAGAGGCGATCTGTGCCTGACGTATAAAGCCATGTCCAACCCGGAATTAATGGACATGCTGCACCACAGAAAATCCAAATCCCATCGAGCTACGTGCTCGAGAGACTTGAACCTCAGCACTGAATTAAATAGGACATGCTGGAGGGACAGATTCATAACCCAGAGGCTCCCTTCACTCTGGAATAAAATCCCAGTCCAGGTTAGGCAGAGTCCCTCATTGACTCTCTTCAAGAGGAATCTTGATGAGTGGATGGAGGATCATAGGTTTACCCCGGGTATCACTTCTGTGTCACTGTTAGACAGAGGCACAGTATACAAACCTCGAAAAAGGACATAGCAAAATTAATTTAAAATAGGTGGCGAAAGCCAAACACACTCTGGCTAGGCTTATAAATGCCCTAGAGCAGATAGCCTAGTATGAACCTATGAACTGTACTATGTTCTTCGTGTTTCACTGTTGCAGTCATTACATTTGGGTAGAATCCCAAAGCTATGGATGGCAGGATGGAAATACAGCATTAGGAGCAGCTATAAGGCCCTGCAAGACTGCAGTGGTAAAGCCTGCCCTGGATTTAGAGAAGAGAGGTAAATGGTAATGCTTTGTGAACATATGAACAGAGCTCCAAAAATGTCTTTGGTTGGGACCACTCTGAGAAAAGCTGCTGAAGTAGAGGCAGCCCTGGTGGAATGGGACCTGATCCCCTTGGGCACAGGTTTACCATGGTGCAAATAGAAGAAACAAATGTAGTGGGTTATCCATTTAGAAATAGTTCGCTTTGATATAGCCTTCTCCTCTGATTCTGCAGCAAATGCTACCAGTAGTTGCTCAGACTTTCTTAGAGATTTTATCCTGTTTAAGTAGAATCTTAGTTGTCTGTGTACATCCAATGAATGCAGAATCCGCTCCCTCTTGTTCTGCGGATTTTAGTAAAATGTTGGCAGGTGAATGGTTTGATTAAGAGCCAGACTGGATACCACCTTAGGCATAAAGGAAGGATTGGTCCTGAGGGCCACCCTGTCCGGGTAAAATATAATGAAAAGCTCCACTGCCATGAGAGCCTGTAGTTCTGAAACCCTTCTAGATGAAGTGACTGCCAAAAGAAAAACTGTCTTCCAAGAAAGAAATTTTATATCCACAGTAGCTGCTGGCTCAAAACGAGATAGGGTGAGGTTTTCCAGCACAAAATTGAGGTCCCATGCGGGAGGTGGCACTCTCCTAGGAGACCTTAACTTTTTGGCCCCTCTGAGATACTGTTTTAGCAGTGGATGAGAAAAGAGAGGAGGCTCTGTGTTGTAATGAGCCGATATGGCAGAGGCATTGATTTTTATTGATGAAAAAGATAGGCCCTTATCAAACATCTCAGTTAAGTATTGTAAAATCTGAGGAATATTGGGCTTTGCTGTGTCTATTCCCTGTGCTTGGTTACAAGCACAGAATCTCTTCCATTTATCAGCATAAGATTTTCTAGTACTAGGCCTTCTGGCTTCCAAAATGACGTCCATCACAGGTTTACTGACAGATGTGGTTTGAATTAGTTGATTAGCCATGCTGCAAGATTCAGAGTTTGGAGCAGAGTGTGCAGAATTTGATACTTCTGCTGAGACAGTAGGTGAGGTGTCTGAGGCAAGTACCACGGAGGAAGGTGTGACGCATTCCTTAGAAGCAGAAACCAGTGTTGGCAAGGCCAGTCCGGAGTAATTAAAATAATTTTTGGTTTTTCCTGTCTGACTTTTAGTAAGACCTTGGAATGTAGAGGCAGAGGGGGAAAGGCATAGACTGATAGGTTTTTCCAGCTGAAGGATAGAGCATCCACTTTCCATGCTTTGTTGTGATGAGTTCTTGTGCAGAAGTTGTCCAACTGATAGTTTTGGGTAGAAGCAAAATGATCTATGTCTGGGCTTCCCCATTTCTGTGTTAACATTTTGAAGATTTTTGGATCCAGTTTCCATTCATGCGGGTCCATAAGATTTCTGCTTCGGTCATCTGCCAGATTATTTTGCTTTCCTGGCAGGAAATGAGCTTGATGATATACTTGGTAAGTCAAGGCTGTGTTCCACAAGGCCATGGCTAGTCTGCAAAGGGGGTAGGAATGGGTACCCCCCCCCTGCTTGTTTATGTACCACATAACTGTGGTGTTGTCCGTCTTTATCAGTAGTTGTCCTGTATGAAGTAAGTCCTTGAAGGCTGTCAGAGCATTCTGAACAGCTAGCATTTCTTTCTGGTTGATATGCAGATGCATTTGGTTTGGGCTCCATTTGCCCTGAATGCATCTTCCTGCCAGGTGGGCCCCCAAGCATAGTCTGATGCGTCTGTAGTTAGGGTTTGGGTGGCAGGGGGTAGAGTGAATGACAGTCCCTTGTTTTGGTGACATGTCTCTGCCCACCAAAGAAACTCCTGTTGTAGGCAGGGAATGAGAGGGATCATTGTTTCCAGACTGTGACAATGTTGACTCCATAAACTTTTTAGGTACCATTGAAGTTTCCTCATATGCAGTCTTGCATATGTAATTAGTAGAAATGTAGGATACCATGAACCCCAAAGCCTGCAGAATTTGTCTTGCAGATAACTGGGTTTTGTTGCAATATGTTTGAAGTATGTTGTCAACTGAAGTTTGTCTGGCGTGAGGTAAGCCATCTGGGCAGTTGTATTCAAGCTTGAACCCAGGAATGTAATTATTTGAGAGGGCACCTTTTGTGATTTCTTTTCATTTATGGTGTACCCTAGGCATGCTAGAAGCCTTTTTACAAATGCCAGATGTTGAAGAAGAGTGTCCTTGTCCTCTGCTTGAATGAGACAATCGTCCAGATAAGGATAAATTTGAATGTTTCTTTACCTGCAGAATGCAATTACTGGTGCCAGGTACTTTGTAAAGACCCTGGGCACAGTAGATAAGCCAAAGGGCAGTGCAGAGAATTGGTAATACAAAAAGCCTGCTTTGAAGAGGAGGTATCTTCTGCAAGATTCCCTTATTGGGATATGCAGGTATGCCTCTTTTAAGTCTAGAGTTACTAACCAAGCATTCTTTCCTAGCATAGGCAGAAGCTGTTGTAAAGTCAGCATTTCGAATTTTGGAATGTCCAGGAACGTGTTTAGAATCGACAAGTCCAGTATTGGACACCATGAATTGTCTTCTCTGGGTACCAGGAGAAATCTTGAATAAACTCCTTGTCCTTTTTCCTTTTCTGGTACCAGTTGAATAACCCCCATATTCATGAGGGACATGACTTGTTTCTGGGCCTCTGCCCACTGGTTTTGTGGCAGATCCGGCCATCCGTTTGGAATTGGCAAAGTATGGAAATGAAATCTGTACACCTGGGATACTATGTTTAATACCCACTTGTCCTGGGTAATTAACTGCCAATTTTGAGCATGAAGTGGTAGTTTCCCCCCCAAGGGGGCTGCCAAAAGATAAGTGCTTGGAGATGGTAGAGGAAAGTCACTGAGACTGCTTACTGTAGGGTTGTGCTTCGTTACTTCCAGACTTGGAGGTGGTGGCACCCCATTGCTTTGACCTGTAAGAGCCCTGTGATTGATATCTGGAGCCTTTTGAGCACCTGGATTTGCCCTGAGTGGCTCTGTTGGACACAGGAAAGGACCAATTTTTAGTAGGCCAGTGCCTACTGAACCTGGGTGGCTGCACTTGCAAAAAAATCTTTTACCGTTTGCATAGATTTAGCTTTGTCTTCCATTTACTTTAAAACCTCTTCTGCCTTATTATCAAACAGAGTATCAAAGGGGCATCCAACAATTTAGCTTTAACATGATCACGCAGATTTTGCTCCTTGAGCCAGGCATGCCTTCTTATCACAGATCCAGTAACGGCGGCCCTACAAGAGGCCTCCAAAAACTCAAAACCACATTGCAAAGTATGCTTTCCAACCTGTTCTGCTGCATGCAATAAATCCTGTAACTCTGTTTTCCACACAATCAGAAATCAACATAATTTTCTGTTTCAGTAAGCCCATAACATGCTGTTGATATTTAAGCATATGAAACTGGCTGTTTAAAGCTCTGATTGCCAAGGTTGCAGAAGTAAAAGTGCTCTGGAATCTCTATCAGAAGGGGTAGGATTTTTGGCTGTAGAAGCCTTAACACCCTTGGGACCCTGAGAAATAGTCTCAGGATCAGCAGCAGGACTTTTGAAAAGAAATTTGTGGGAATCAGGAACCCTGTAATATCTGTCTGGCTTACTAGGAGCTGGAGGCAAGGAATCTGGAGCCATGCTTGATTCCGAAAACACATCATCCACAATGTCTAATACAGGAGGTATTGCCAAAGGCCTATGCTGAGGAAGAAGAAGGAAATCCCTAAGCGTCTTTTTTTGATTCAGAGAAGTCCTGACTCTCCCAGTGAAAATGTTCCCTTAAAGTATGCAAAGTCTCTCCAAAAGAGTAGTCCTCAGGAGGAGATGCAGTTGGGATGGATTCCTCTGCATTAGAATCCTCATAAGGTGGAACAGAAAATTCCTGATCAGAAGAGGAATCAGTAGAAATGGAAACCTGATCTGAAGACTCATAATCAGTGCCTTGCCTAGGCCTTATAGCAGGGTGGGGTAATTAAATCCTCAGCCATTTTGATCATTTGTTTTTAGGCATAGGGGCCTGAGCATGTGGCTCATGCATCGTTTTTTTTAGACAAAGAAGTTGTTTTTCACCTTGTTTTTGTTGATGGCGTCGGTTTAATATAAAAATGTTGAGGCCTGAAAACACCCTCAGAAGCCGGTGCCTGCTCAGCGGCTCCGGACCCATCCAAGGAAGAGACATCCACGGGTTCAATACTTTGCGAATCTCGCGGCATACCGCACTCCGAATGGGTCTCAGTAGAGGCCTGTGACTCACAAGTAGCGGGTATCAGGGGCTGCAAAAGTGCCTCACTGAGTACTGGCAAACCGGCGACTGGCTTAGGAAAAGCTTCATCATCGGTTTTGGACCTTGACGGTCTTGTCTGTCTTTTTCCTTGTGTTTTTTGTGAATTCCGGTAGTCGGATTGCTAACCGATGACATTTCAGGGTAGTAAAATGTTGAACCAAAATATTTAGAAGCAAAAATATACTGACGCTTAATAGTGCATTGGTTAAATTTAGCACAAAACTGACAGCAAGGCACGTTGTGGTCAGGGCCTAGGCAAGGAATACAGTACAAATGAAAATCCTTATGAGGTATTTGCTTCCCACAAGTAATGCAATTAACTTTTACTGACCGGTAAGGAGCAAGAAAAAGTTTCCCCAATGAGGTACTTAGCTTTAGTTGAAGACTTCAGTTCTGAAACTCGAAAACGAAAATTTCAGGAATCGGCCGACTGGCACTTGTGAACTGCTTCTGGTACCGCGCGGCAAGAAAGACTGATTAAAATGGTATCAGCTGCATGTTTTATACCCCTGATGACCTGACGTCATGGAGGAGGAGACAGCAACTGACGCAGGACCCAAGACTTTGTTATTCAGGCTGACTGAGGGCAACCTGCCAGCAGATTACCCAAATATAATGACTGCAACAGTGAAACACGAAGAACATCAGAAGACAGTTCAAGATTAGGGAACTAAGGGGGTTGGCCTTCCCAAATGCTCTCTCTCTACTTAGTATGCAGAGCTGATGAGACAGGACAAGGAGGAGTGCTAAAAGTTGAGTGGTTAGCCCTGCCACAGTGCACAGTCTGTGATCTACATTATCCTGTCTTAAGGATACTGCGCAGCACAGTAGATGGCCAGCGCAGTTGGTCTCTGCAACTGTTCCCCTATAGGGCACTACGTACAGTCAGTGCTGCTGCTCACAGCTCCATTCTTTGGTGAGTTTGAGATGGAAACACGTTTTTTCATAGGTGGGAGGAACCCCACAGATACACTGGGAGAACATGCAAACTCCAAACAGGCATTAGCTGGTGGTCAGGATCGAACTTTGTATATGGGAGGCGAAGAACTTAACCATTACGCCAGCTGCAGTCCCATGTATCAACAGTAAAGATTTCCAGGGCATGCAAGGTTTGACAGTGGTGACTTCACATGTATGATTTTGAGGGCAGTCCTAGTAGTAACTGTCAGCACATATGTCTGTTCCAGAATGATGTACTGTTGTCATGGGTAGACAGTCCAAGGAATATTTCACAGATATCCAGTCTGTACGTCAGTATTCTGGAGATAAAAATACTATTTCAACAGGCATTCCAGGCTTCCTTACTCTGACTGGATATTGCTGTCCACATCAACACCATGGCTGTGGTCTGTTACATATAAGCATGGAGGGGGGGGGGATCTGTCCTACTTCATTGGTTAAGCTGCAGTGAGTATAGGAATGGACTATGTTAAAAAACTGTTTTCTGATGGACAGTTGTATTGCTAGAGAGACCAGTTCTTTAGCAAGCAGGCTTATTCATTGCTTACTGATACCTCAGAAGTGACCCTTCAAACTTCAAGCAGCAGAAAACGTTTTGATTGCTGGGGATACTTTACTGTGATGACTTTTCATTCTTTAACAGTTCCACTTGCAACTTCTCTTCCCTCCTCCCTCCATGAGGACAATGTTCCATGGATGCTGTCACCTAGGAAAAAGTCTATTAGGCTCTTTAGTGCCCCCCCCCCCCCCCCAGTTTCTTATTATTCTAAAGTTCAGCCAGAAGATCAAAAAGAAGTCCAGGGTAATTCTCATAGTGCTGTTCTAGCTTCAAAAGTGTGGTTCCTTGTGCTGTGACCTCATTTTCTGGGGCAACAGCTATACTTGCATCCTTCTAGAACCCTGCTGGCTGAGCTGGAGCTTCACTTTGTCTAACCTAATGATTGTTCCAGTTCCACTAATGGCCAGGGACTCTTCATACCCATTTGCCATGTCCCAAATCCTTGCTTTTTGCACAGAGCCGATGCTAGATGTGTAAAAGTAAATGGGCGCTCTTTTCCCATCTGGGTTACTTCCAAAGTGTCTTTATAGCTGCAGTTCTGCATTTCTAGATTACCTTTCAGATTATTGATATATTTAGCTTCCGACAAATCTCCATCGTATCTCTGGCTTTAAGGGTCTGCAGAGTTTTCTTGAGGTACTTTTGCAGATCAGCCACCTTTCAATGATTATCGGGAGCACTGCTTATCTAAACTGGTCATATCTGGATGACATACTACCTTTATTTTGTGTTAAAGTCAAAACTAATGTTTTGTCCATAGTAACATGAGACTTGAATAAGGTAAGTGACCTCATCGTGTCAACTTGTGAAAATTCAAATCCTTAACTTAATTTTAAACATCTCGTGTGTAGTAAGAGGAGACAAAATACAAGACTCCCATTTATGTGTGTTTTCCAGGAGAATGATCTTTCAGTCATGTGAGTGTTCGTTTTAAGTAACACTGATTGCAGTTTGATTAGCAAGGGGAACTGTCCCACTGTACTCATTCTTCATTAGACCCATCATAGAGTACAATGCCCCGTTTTGTATGTACCTCACAAGACATCTGCAACAACTGGAAAGGCCGCAGGAACACCTCACTAAAAGAATCACAGGCCTAAAGCAGATGATGTATGCTGACAGACTAAAAAAACTACAGCTATACTCTTGTCGCATATCGTTTACTCAGAGGCAATCTCTGCTTAACATACAGGGACATGTCAAACCCAGAGCTGTTGGACATGCTGCACTTAAAAGAAATCCCAATCCATCAGAGCCACACGCTCCAGGGACCTAAACCTTGTCATCACAATGAACAAAACATGCTGGAGGGAGAGATTCCTGACCCAGAGACTCCCCATACTCTGGAATAGATTGCCCATACCCTCTTCAAAAGGAACCTTGATGACTGGATGGGAGATAAGAAATTTACCCCAGGGATCACGTCAGTCACCCTGCTAGACAGGGGTCCAGGGAAGTAAATATTGTGAGAAGAAATAGCCAGGGAATTGTTTTTGCTAGGCTTGTATAAGTCCTAGGGCCGATAACCTAGTACCAACCTATAAAAAGTCATAGAAGAGCCAGGGTAGTCCCTACCCAAACGATCTCACTGCACTGCGTTGAGTGATCAAATGAGACTGGACTGGGAGCAGTAAACAAAATCAGATTTACAGCAGGGACAGGAAAATCCAAAGCCACCACGTTAAGACTACAACAACACTTGGGAGGACAGGAAAAACAAACAGTGCGGACAACAAAGGACAGAAACAATAAAGCAAATATATAAATAATAAAGCAAATATATAAATACAGCACAGTGCAAATCGAGATGCAAAAAAGTGTACTTATCAATTTGGAATATCAGATGGTAATAGACTCCAGTTCAGCCAGAAGAATTTAGCTATATCAGCTCTGCAAATTCAAAGTGATATGCAGCAAATACTGTTTTAGTTAATCAGAAGTGCAGAAAACAGTTGAAAATTACCAGGGAGCAGGTCCTTAATGCCCTCTCAAAGGCAAAAAATATAGTCTCCTTGGGACCCGATAAAATCCCTGGCTGTATCCTACATGAACTCAGGCATGAGCTCTCAGCTCCATTAGACACCCTATTCAACCAAAGCCTGAGCACCGGCTTCATTCTAGCTGAATGAAGGACAGCCACTGTCATCCCTCAACACGAAGGCGGAGCGTCCTCTGACCCAGTCAATTATAGGCTCATCAGCCTAACTAGCCTGATCTGCAAGACCATGGAAAGCATTATCATGGACCTTATAAACAAGGACACCGGCAACCTCCAAACGCTTGACCCCACACAGTTTGGTTTTGTCAAAGGGAGATCATGCCTATTAAACTTGATTGCCTTCTTCGAAACAGTCACCAAAGCCATGGATGAGAGGAAGATGGTGCACACCGCCTACCTTGACCTAGCCAAAGCTTTTGACACTATTCCCCACTTGGACATAATAGATAAACTCTCCCTGCTAGGCATCAACCCATATATTACCAGATGGACAGCTAACTGGCTCACTGATAGAACCTACTCAGTCAAAGTAGGGGAAGCCACCTTTAGCAGTAGACCCGTAACAAGTGGTGTACCCCAAGAATTGGTCTTGGGGCCTCTACTGTTTGGGATATACTTTTCTGAGGTGCAAGCCAAAACCAGTGGTCTGCGGCTGACCAGGTTTGCAGATGACTGCAAGCTGGGCACGGTCTTAAATTCCCCTAGTGATGTGAATATTCTCCATGAGGGCCTTACCCAAACTAATGATGGTGCCAGAAGCATTGCTTCAAACTGAATGCCGAGAAATGCATCATTATCCCCTTGGGGAAAAATGTCATCCCCACTAATTATCACATTAATAACAACGTACTAAGCATGCAATCAGTCATGAGGGACTTGGGCACCCAGTCAGATAGCAACCTGACTTTTGACCACCACATTGCCTCAGTTTTACAGAAGGCTTTCTACATGGCCCACCTCAAAAGTAAGGGTATTTCATCCAGGAACAAAGACGTCATAACATCCCTATACTCCTCCCTTATCAGACCCATTATAGAGTACAATGCCCCCTTCCGCATGTACCTTGCCATGCACATGCAGCAGCTGGAGAGACCACAGAGGTTCCTGACCAGGAAAATCCAGGGTCTCAAACAGCTATCCTACACAAATAGGCTAGAAGCCCAGTCCCTCTACTCAGTCTCATACAGACTGCTCAGAGGTGACCTGTGTCTGGCATACAAGGCCATTTCAGACCCAGCCTTGATTGAGTTGCTGCATATCCTCAAGACAAACTCCACTGCGCAACCTGCATGCAAGGCCTTAACTTGGTCTGTGATATTAATAGAACTTGTTGGCAAGACATATTTGTGTCCAAAAGAGTCCCCCATCTGTGGAATAGACTCCTTCTCCATGTCAAGCAGAGTACCTCTCTAGCCCTCTTTAAGAGGAACCTGAACGAATGGATGTGTAACAGAAAATATACCCTGGGATCCCACCTGTGTCCCTGCTGGACAGGGGAACATGGGCAAAATTCTTGGCTAGGCTTATAAGGGCCTCCAGGGCTAATAGCCTAGCATCATCCTATGAACCTAAAATAAGCACTTATCTTTTGTAGTCTCACAAGAGTTATTGCCCCTGGTTAGAAACATAACCAAGGTTACAGTATACAAACCTAAGTACAGTTTATCATGGAAAGTGAAAAAAGTAGCACAGATACTGGAAGAAAGGGCCTCTTGATAACCAATGCCTACTTAGCAGACACTGTATCAGAATGAAGGGGTGCACAGAAAACATATCAGCCTTTAACAGAATGACATCATCAAACAGTAAACACAAACAGCTAAACCCAGTGAACAGCCCACTGTTACTTGAAATAAAACAATAAAAAAGAAATCAAATAAATTACTGGAAACTCTATCAAAATAATGGATATATTTAATTAAGAGGTTTTGTCTACACTGTTATTAGATTTATCAGAATGATTATGCAACATTGTAACAGTTTTAAAATACACCTCCAACCCACCACATGACCAAATATGCCCAATCATTTCACACAATTCTGTTTATCCTTTAAAATACATGACATAGTATCTCACTCAAACTTGACAATTTATCAGCATTTAAATGAATTTGTCAAAACAACTATTTACCTGTATGTTGTTCCTTCACCACAACCCTTCCTCATAGACATTACTGAACCAGGTGTCCCTAATCTCCTCAACACAAACTGAGTTATTACTTTTGTCTGACCTCTCCCTCCAACCCTCCTACTTTTTCGGTGACCAGAAGTGCCCAATAAATTTGTCTCAGCCTCTTCCAAAAACTGCACATCATATTAAAGACATCTTCTAAAATATGCTGCAAAAAATCACAACCCTCTCTGTAATAAAACGTTTCTTAGCAGCACCTAGTTTACTGTCCCCCTCCTTCCATTTCTAACTCATCACTTTTTCCCTTTGTGTTTCCATTGCTTTTCATTTACTGCTTTTGCTGACTATATATATTCACTAAACAATAATCTGATCAGTTTCTGGTACAGTATAGGATGCATTTTATTACCCATTTCAAGTAAAAAGGGGGAAAAAAAAGCAAAAACATGCTTTCCAAAAAAATGTAAATCAATCATCACAGAGTGAAAGGGAAAGTACAAGATGTTAACAGCCAAAAAACAAGGAAAGCGGTCAAAAAGAAGGCAATGGAATAATACAACAATGAGGTGTGCAAGGGATGGTCACAGAAGCAGTAGAAATGGGAAGACAATCAGACAGGAAAGAAAGTGAAATGTATAAAGCAGAACAATCACTATAAAACAAAGTGAAAGGAAAAAAGAGACTCAACATTACAAGATAACTTCAAGAGGCCTGCTTTTATAAAGAACCTCCGAACAGTGACTGGCAAAGAGAAAAGCTGCATCACCAGAGTGCTCAAGTACAAAGGCCGCACAGATGTCTAAATTTGCAATGGAAGGAAATTCAGAATCCTCACTATAAAGAATGGAGTGGTCAGGACTAGCCTCTTCAAAGAAGAATGTCTATTATTGACAAATGCAAAAGTGCAACAGGTTCTGAGGGAGCAGGAAGCATCAGTTGAGTTATGCTGCACGTAAAATGTAAAGAATGATAGCTCTAAGTAATGGAACTAAAAAGGAATTTAGTGAGCAACTGAGAAGGATCTTACATGAAAGAAACCGCTGACAGATGTAACAGACACATTACGCAGTAAATGGCATAATAAATCATCAAACAACTGGAAGTCATATTACATTACCCAAAGGGTATGGCCCTACTAAGAATGAAGACAGGAATGCTACAGCACAGCAGCAAACTGTGGGCAGCAGTCGGAAATATTAAAAGGTATGCTGAAGTCCTCAAGCAATACCTGTAAACACAACATAGATAGATATGTTACCTCTGACAATAACCACACAAGGAACAGCAGCTGGAAAAATGCAATAAAATACACTCAGAGTAAATACTAAACAGCAGTCTACAGAATCAGTACAGTGAGGCCAACAAAACAGGATTACTGAAAGATTTACAATTCACTTAAGTGATTAAGCAATTCAACCTTGTGTCACATGAGACAAACCACAAACTGTTGTGGTTAACCACAATTAATTAACACAATGACCTCAACAGACACTATACAGCCATCAGTGCCCTATTACATGGGGAACTGACATAAAGGCGATGAAGGAGAGAACATACAGGTCAGTGGCCACAGTACGTAAATTCATATGTAGCCAAAAGGCAGACTTTTTGTAGAATTCAAGTTTTTATAAACTGCATGTCCCAAACTGATTTAAGTCTTCAACAGACAATGAACTCTCAAATTGTACATAATTATACATTTCATTTAATAGAAACATACAAAAATTAAACTGTCATTTGTCCTTCAAACTCAAGATGCAAGACCCAAAGTACTGTCCCCCCACCCCCAACATACAAAATAAAAACAACCTGTGTAATTTTTCCATCAAAATAGTCCAACACGCATTGCTGGATTTTGATTTTGATTTGTGGCAACCTGCACACAAGTTAAAAGTATCAATGACAAAACCATTAAATAAACCACTCAGACTCTTAACATTTTTGCTCTTGTGGCCCAAGTCACAGCTGAAAAGGACAGTTCACTTAAATGTCAACAAAAAAATTATATTACAGTTTCTACAGGTCATAACTGTACCTATTAATGCTTTATGCCTGTCATCCTCTAAAAGACACAAAATAAACATATAATTATTTAATTATTTAATTTACTTTTCAGGTGAACAGATGTGCAGCCTGGGGGAATGACGTCAAGAACAAAAAAATTAAAAATGACAAAAACTATTCCAGAAACCTGCAATAATTAAGATGGAACACCTGATCAGGTAAGCCATTGTGCTGGGGGTATTAGTACACCTAGGGATGGCAGAAACACAAGGTGAAAGCTGGTACTGTACGAATTTCAGCAGCTAACAAGGGCATGCAAATGACTATTCAATGATGATGATGTAGTCTACAGAGTCTGCCCGAGTACTACAGTTAACCCACAAGCAGCTGCTGCTCCTCTACCCCAAGTACCTCCAAACTTCACTGACCTCACCTTTATGCTAGCTTAGACATTACAGACCACAGTCCAACCACCACTACCATGAAGTACATTTTCCTTAAGTGTGTCACGAACAATTTCTGTTTCCAGCTGCTACCCATGCAGGTTTGAAATAGTCATCCCACTGTTTCCCTTTCACTTGTCCCCAGAACTGCAGCATATCTAAATTACACTATGCCATCCTTTCTCTTTGCCCTTTTAACGTATGCATAACTGTCTCCTCTAATCCTAGCCCCCACTTCTCATAACCATTTTGGTAGTCATGCATTGCACACTTTCTATCAGTCTAATTTTCCTTTCTCTTTAAGGCTTCCAAAACTGAACACAATCCTCCAGATGCAGACTTACCTGGTACCTGTACGATGGATGGACTCAGGATTTCTAGGATGCATACTCTAATTGGTCTTCACCACAGTCTTTTTACACTGCAAAGCATGATTTAACTTACTCCAGGTTGAAAGGATAGTTTTCTGTGCCTCCCCCATAAAAGTGTTTAACAGTGCACTTTTTTTCATTAAATCCCAGGAGCCACTTATTTGTCCACAGTGCAAGATTCTGCATCTCACTATGAAAACTGTCTTGCCAAATTATAATTACTACAGTAACTTTTACAGCATTAGTACAAACACTGAATTTGTTGTCAATACACTGAGAATAAAAAAGCCACATTAAGCTACTGAGACAGCTGAAAGATTTAAAATCTTTCTTGATTAGAAAGCTTTGAGACCTTTCCAACAGAGCAACAGGCTGCTTTGACTTGTACATAACATAGGAGATACTGCATTGATGAAGGATCTGCTAGGGGAAGGATACAGAGCTAGGGTGACGTCTATGGATATTGAAGCTATTCCCTGAAAATTAACTGGACTATGGTTTAACATGATAATCAATCAAGAGAGCGCTGTCCACGAGTACCAAGGTTTCTTATTACCATATCTGCTTGAAGAGTACCATTTATGACATATGAGGTGGGAGCAGCTTTTCTGCCAAACATTACCACACTGCACTTTTTTTGCACTTAACTTGAGAATGACTTCAGTACATCAGGATCAGTGCATATTATAATCCTTGCTTGTCTCAGTGGATGAGCGGATAATGTCCAGTTTGCAGTCATCAACAAACTTGGTTAATCAAATTTCTCAAATATTGGCTTGGATACTTAAAAAAATAAATAAACAGGAAAGAGGTGCAGCACTGATCCCTGTTTTAACCTACAAGTTACAATTTTACATTCAAACTGTGTACCAGCAACTTTGACAACTCTAACACTGACAATATTTCGTACAGACTCTGCACCTACCTCATGCCTTCCTCATTAACATTTATTATATAATTTTACTTAATGACAGTTTTTTTATAGTCTAGTGGAAGGATTTGAGTGAGTAAAGGTAGCTGCAATTCACCATGGTAGCCAACATTATGTAGTGCCAATTTTTGTGAACAAGGTACCAAATTTCTTTTCACTGACTGTTTTGAGATCAATGCAGAAGTCTGAGAAGTTTTAGGATTTTTTTTACCCATCTTATAATACCCATAATGGATGATATACTGCAGTTCTTTGAAATCAGATGCACAGTTTAGATGGCACTGCAGTCCTTGGAAATCAAATGCACAGTTTAGATGGCATTATAAAAATAAATTACCCAATTACTCACTTCTAATCAAAATAAAGTGAGGTGTAAAACACTGGACAGAATAGCACAACACTTCAGAGTGCTAATGAAATTCATGTTCAGACTATCCAAACTGTGCTAATTGTAGTCCATCATACGAGGAAATTATATTGTATGATAACTTCACAAAAAGAAGTGACCATGCAGTCAGTTATTTTTTTAAGAACATTTTTATTAATTTAGCATATTTATAATATACCAAACGAAAAAAAAAAAAAAAGGAGCAAAGCGCCTAACAAGCACCACGAACCAAGTTAGGGCACTACGGACCACAGATGCACCAGGAGGATAAACTCAAAGTTTGTGAGTTTATCCTCCTGGTGCATCTGTGGTCCGTAGTGCCCTAACTTTGTTTTTATATTTATGAGATATATGGAGAAAGGAAGAAATTCAACATCACATACAGTTATACAATGATAGGAATACACTAAATCATCAAGGCAATCTTATACAATTACCACATCAAGAGTCTTGGTATTTTAAAAGCAAGCAGTCAGCATTGCAAGTAAAGCATGACACACAAACAATGTGAAGAATTACACAGTGGATATAAAAAGTTTACACACCCTGTTAAAATGCCAGTTTTTTGTGATGTAAAAATGATGTACAAAAATGAGTCCACAATAAATAATTTCAAAATGTTTCCCACCTTTAATGTGACCTATAACCTGTACAATTCAACTGAAAAACAAATCTGTATGGGGAAAAATATAAAAAAATGCTTTTCAATTGAATTGTACAGGTTATAGGTCACATTAAAGGTTGAAATGATTTATTGTGATCTCATTTTTTTATATCACAAAAACCTGGCATTTTAACAGGGGTGTGTAAACCTTTTTATATCCACTGTACATATATATGTATTTTATACAGAGAGAGAGAGACACACACAGAATGACACACACGTGTGCAATGACATAATACCAAATATTTATAAAAAGTAATTGAGCACTACTAAATTTCGTAAACTTACTAATTTCTTGGTACTGTCCACCTCCAAACACTAACATTACCCCAATGTGGTCAGATCTCAAACTAAATGTCCACCACTGGCTACTTGTTCTTCTCAAGATCATGGGTTGCACTGCAGACATTCTTGGGTGCAATCATATTATGAGGCAACAGTTTTTTTAACCTACACAACTCTCTTATGGGGGTGTATGCAACAGGTCTGTAAGACAGACAGGCATAGGCTCATGCATGTAACTCACTCTTTCCTTTAACAGCCCCACCCCTGTAGTACTTAGGCTATCCATATCCATGCCTTGTAGTCTCACATCAGTGGTTGGTTACAGGCATAGCTAGTAAGTCTCCCATCCACACTCACAGAAGATAAGCAAGCCATCCACGGTCAGCCTCTCCTTACATCAGAACCTGTAGCAAACAGGTAGAGGACATTGCAATAGGATGGCTCACTTCTGCCCCCCCCCCCCACACACACACAAACACACGTTACAACTGACCACCAGATGCCACCAGCTCCTTTCCTCAATGACCAGGTCTATCAGACCAGCCTTACTCCCCTAAGTTCTACCTGACACACATCCTGGACTGGTGCAGCATCATACTGGTACCAGGGAGTGAGAATGTTATCACTCCACACACCCCCATGGCAGCCTTGCAAGCCCTGCTATGTCTGCCATTGTGAAGTGCATGTACACTTCCATACATCTGTCGCTTCCTAAACAAGAGACATACTTCTTGCAGCATGGAGCTCCCATGGCTCTTCGTATGGTGACTTCAGTGAGACACACTGCCTTTCCGCACCCAACCAGTCTCTCCAGCAGCTTCTATTTTAGAGTGAACTAAAAACTCTCCCAGATCAGCAGGTGTTTAATATTCCCCTATCCCTTTCACTTCGCCTATACTCTAATATTAATCCCCGGTAGGGACAATAGTCTCTGCCAGCAGTCCAAACATCTTCTTGGCCTCTTCCCACTTTACTACCTTTCTCTCTCTCTCAAGTTATTTGCTCCCAGTAACTTGGTTCCTTTGCCAGTTTTCCCCAGCAAATTCCAGCTCCTATTTGCTATTTTTCTGTAGCCCTACTAGCAGGCATCCCTATTGGTGAAATCTCCTTAGACCATTCTTGTCCAGGCAGTCAGTTATAGTTGATTGCGGTCCCGGTGTATCAAACAACCCTGTTCTTGTGTGAGTAGAGCGAGTCATGAGAAAGGCTGTGGTAATTGTCCCTCGCCATTTCCAAAAGAAGAAAGAACCATCACTGCCTGGGCCAGAAGAGAATTACTGCAATGATCTTGAGGGATTCCTTCTGAATCTTCAGAGTACCCTGGATATCAGTAGAAAGTGTGGAAAAGCTTACAGCAGCATTTCTGTCCAAGGAAAGGAAAAGCCATCTATCTTCCAGACCTTCTTGCATGGAGTCCAAGAGCAGAAGTTTGACAGATTTTTGATCAGAGAGGAGGCAAACAGGTCTACCTGAACTCCCCACAGATGGATCAAATCTTAGAAGATTCCCTGATCAAGTTTTTATTCATGAGGGTCTGACTTGTCCTGCTCAGGTTGTCTGCCACAAAATTTTGCTCTAACAGGATGTAGGTATGTCTGTAGTGTGAGACTGCGCATTAAGATTATACCCCAAGCTAACACAGCTGAGCTGCAAAGGGGATAAGATGTAGTTCCTCCTTGTTTGATGATAAACCACATGACTGCATTATTGTCTAGACCTTGAAGGGGACCCAGGGGACAAAAGATGATTCAGAGAGTTCAATGTCTTCATCAGAGAAGCATTTATTTTATTTGTATGTGCTTGGATCTATCCTTGGTGTCCCAAACACCTTGCACTTTTATTCCTCCTGAAACTGTTCCCCAAACAAAATCTGAAGTGCCTATGGTGACGGACCGTTCTGGAGTGGGGGACCTGGATTTAGACATATTTGCCTTCTCCACAAAGTGATTTCTCTTCTGACAACCCCACAGAACTGGGATTTAAAATGCTAATGGGTTTTGGTGCTGGGACCAAAGAAACTTCAGATACAATGTGTCTTTCTCACATGGAGTCCAGTCAATCATAAGAATCATAGAAGCCATTAGACCAAAAATCTTGAGGTATTCCACAGTGACTGAATGCTGAGTGAGAAATCTGAGAAAAAGAATTAGACATAGATCCATTTTTTTGTCCTGTGGATGAAAAGCTCTTTGAACTCTAGCTGACATCCTAAAAACCATAACCCTGTGAGAAATAGTCAAGAAAGAGTTTTGAATTATCTCTTGGAATCCCAGCTCATGTAAGAGATCTTTCATCCAAGAAAGTGGTTTCTGATACTATGAAAAAGACTCTGCAAAGATAAATAGGTCATCTAACTATGGGAACATGTGGATACCTTGTAGCCTGCAATGAGTTGTAGCATGAGCTAGACACTTTTTGAACACTCTTGGTACAATGGATAAACCAAAGGTTAAGGCAGAGAACTGCTAATGTGATCCAGACACACAAATACTTTAAGAAATGACAGAAGTCTGGATAAATAAGAACATGATAAGCATCTTTTAAATCTAATGTTACCAAGAAAGTTGTGAATTGACATCATTTTGAATTTTGGCACTATTACATACAGTTTTATGAAAGAAACATCCAGAACTATTTTCCAAGCATTTTCTTTCTTTGGGACTAAGAACAGCCTTGAATAAAACCCCTTCCCACCAGGAAAGGAGCAACTGCTTCTCTCTCTCCTTGAGACAGCATGTGATGAACAGGTGTAAACATGAGTCTGATCTACAGGATGAAGAATGACCCCTGGAAAGGATGAATTTTCTCCGACTGCCATCTGTAACTTTGATTTGTTTTTCAATTGAATTGTACAGGTTATAGGTCACATTAAAGGTGGGAAAAGTATTGAAATTATTTATTGTGGTCACATTTTTTATAACACAAAAACCTGGCATTTTAACAGGGGTGTGTACACTTTTTATATCCACTGTATATTCCAACTGCAGTCATCCCTATTGGCAGAAACTTTCTCCATTCCATTGTTAGCTTAGTTCTTAGGATACTTTATAGGTATAATATTCTGTATGAGTACTGTTTCTCTCCTTAAAGACCTGCATCCAAAATCCCAATCTCTCCTTGTTTCTTGAGCCCCCCCCCCCCCACACACACACACACGTTTCATCTTCATCCTTTTCAACTTTGAATTAGAATTTTCTGCTTGTACTATGTACAGGAGCCATAACTGTGTAGCTCTGAAATACCTATTCTAAGCAGGTAATCCCAATCCACCCTGTTCTACTGGAAGAATCATCTTATCCCACTTGACTCTTGCCATCTTCCCCTCCCAGACCAAGTCCTTCAGCTCTACTAATTGCTATCCACAACTTCTCCTCTGGGTGATAAAAACATGCCTGACCTGTGTATAAGGCTAATGGGACTAAACATTTTAACTGCTTGCATCTTACTAACCATATCCATACAACAAAGCTTCCATTTTCTCATTTTTTGTATTATCTTTTGTTTGCTCTCTTCCTGCATATCCGTAGCTGCCATACCAGAATAATTTTTAATCCATACTCCTAAATACGTAATTTTATCATGTCCTCATAAATATGGATATTGCTGAACCTATTTGTATATGGGTACATAATTTACCACTATTGCCTTTGTTTTAGCTTCATTAATGTTTTATCCCGAAAAGATTTGAAATGGTCTCAAAATGTTCCAAACACTAATGTCTCTTTCTGGTTTTGTTAGATATAACAAAAGGGAAAGAAGACATCCCTGGCTGGTTCCTCTGCTCAAGCAGAAATTATCAGAGGACCTCACCCACTTTAATTTTCACATCTGATCCCTTATATATCCTCCTAATCAACATCTGATCCCTTATATATCCTCCTAGTCAACTTTCTAATTTTTCAGGAAATGCAAATATTTTATTGCCCTGTTCATAAAGTCCCAGCTTACTCTCTCAAAAGTTTCATCTGCATCAAAACCAAACAACAATACTATTTTCTTATATTGCTTGCCTCTGGATCATCAATGTTCTGTTAATGTTGTCAAATGTTTGCCTCCCTTCCACAAAACCACACTGATCCATCTCTACGAATTTTGGCACAACCGTAGAAAGTCGATTATCCAGTCAATGGCTTTCGGGTAGGAAAAATCATAAAGTCTGAATATGTAAACATTATACATATTCACTTGAGCATGTTTTTTGAGCTTGTAGCCAGCTCATGTGTGAAAAATATTACTTATTATCTACTGGAATCAATGAATGATTGAAAAGTATATTCCTGCATGCCAAAAAAAAAAAAAAAATCACAATTGTAGATGTTTTTTTATCCGGTTCATTTATATGTTTGATTATCCAAACTACCTTAAGTCCCAATTAGTTTGGATAATAGAATCTATACTGTACTTTTACCATTCTTTTAGCCATTATAGACAAGAACACTTTATAATCATGGTTTAATACTGAAATGGGCCTGTATGAAGCTGGATCTGATGGGTCTTTACCCAATTTAGTTATTACAGCGACCACTGCTTTCTTCTAGGATGCTGATACTTCAAGTCCTCTTAAAGTACTATTAAACAAAACCTTCCAGATCTTTATCAGTTTTTTCCCTCCTAGCTTTCAAACTTCCACAGGAAGACCATCTATTCCTGGAGAATTTCCTGTAAATTGGTTATAAATCACAAATGTTATCCCATCTCCTTTTGTCCTAACAATTAGTAATTGAGCCTCATTTATCTCTAACCTTGGCATATTTAATTCTTTCATAAACATTTCCATTTGCATATTTTCTTGATATCAACATTTCTCATACTATCGAGATACTCCCTTATTTTCTGCTTTACATTCTGCAGTTGATCCTCTTCTTGTTCTGTGAGAGTCCCCCTATTCTGTAATACTTTAACATTTGTCAGTCCCTCTAAATAATTCTTTTTTCTTAACCATCATTCTCTTTCTTTTACTTCCACCCTATTTTTAAACTCCACCTTAATTTTATCCCACTCCACTACCCATTCCTTAAATTCCTCTTGTTTCAACAGATAGGTGGGAAAGCACCAGTGTCTTATTTTTATTTCATTACTCTGTGTTTTTATTTTAGTTATTATTGGTGCATGATCTGAAATAGTTATTGGGTGCACATCAAGACCTTCAATTAAATGCACATGTTCCTGTGAAATGTAAATTCTGTCTAGCCTTGCTCGCTTTCTGTATCTCGGGGAATAATATGTAAATTCACTCCAACTCCTATTACGGAATTCACATTTTCCATGCCAAATATTTTCATAAATTTCTTCAAAAATGTACCCTCCTTTGTTATACTTTCCTTTCTGGGTCTCCCCAGACATATCTTCACTGCTGCAAACCAAATTCTAGTCCCCACCTATAAAGTAATATTCCTTGCTGAATGATTATTTCTCCCAGAATTTTTTAAGCTCCATTATAGCAGTTTTAGGTGGAATATACCATTATCTTTTTTTTATCTTCTATCACTACTGGAGCTACTCTTGCAATTTACACAAGTACTCCTTTTTTCCTTTGTCCCAGATATTCAGCTGAATAACCATCCTGAAAACCTACATCAAATTCACATGTTCAGTTCTTTCCTAGTGTGTATCCTGTAACAGATCTATTTGCACTCCACATTTTTAATATAGTTCACTATTCTTTCTTTCTTTGTTGTATTTATCTGTCAGACCATTAACATTTAAAGACATTACAGAAAGCAATATTGTATTAAAAAGTTAATATTCTCATCTTTTACGTATAATGCCTTTTTTTGTTAAATGTTTAGTTCCAGCTTTTGTGTTACATGCATACTCTCTTTGGTAGGTTGAACTTTTATATAGTTGTTTGATGTCATATCCATTTAAACCTATGTCACATCTTACAAAACTTTTTGTTTTATTGCAAGCCCTCAAAAAACATCCTCAATACCGCCCTAAAACATATTACTTTAACAGTAACACACAAAAGTATGTGCATCTTCAAATATTGAAGTTTTACCCTCCTAACATGGACAAGTATCCCAAGCTGACAGCCACACTCACAGACTTGAGTTAACCTAAAAAAGGTCATCTATACTAAGATGCATGTTGCAGCCTGTACTTCTAAGAGCTAACTGGTTTTGTCTTATCTTTATAGCTCTCTCAGATGGGAAACCCCTGAATGTTTTCAGAGAAAATGATCTGTTAGTCAGTTTCTCTTCACTTTTGTTTCCACAGCCAATCACTCTCCAGCAGACTGTAACCAATTTCACTTTATCAGATTGTCTCTTGTAAGGAAATGAGAACCAGACAGCCAGTTTCTCAACAGATTGTCTGGTTCTTCTGTCTCCATAAAGACAGCCAAGTTCTCTTTATCAGATTGTTTCTATGGAGACATGAGAGTGAGATACAGAAAATACAGTTGTGTACACTTACCATAAATGTAGATGTTGGCGGTATTCACGGTTGCAGTCATCACATTTGGGTTATCTGCTTGCAGTAGCCCTCAGTCAGCTTGATCATCAAAGTCTTGGGTCCTGCGTCGGTTGCTGTCTCATCTTCCATGACGTCAGGTAGTCAGGGGTATAAGCATGCAGCCGACGCCATTACATCAGTTTTTCTTGCCCCAGATGTCAGGTGCCCGCATAATGAGAAGCAATTACATACAAGGTTATACCTCCAACAAAAAAGCAAATACACCAAAAAGCTTTAAACAAGACTAGAGGTATAGTGAATACAAGTCAGCGGGCTGGAGGGAGGGTAACCAGGACTGCAAGAGTGAATACACTCAAACATCTACATTTATGGTAAGTGTAAACAACTGTACTATGTTCTTCGTGTTTCACTGTTGCAGTCATCACATTTGGGTAGATTCCCAAAGTTAAGGATGGGAGGAGAAAATCAGATACCATTAGGACCAGCTACAAAGCCCTGGAAGACTGCAGTGGCAAAGCCAGATCTGGATTTAGAAAAAATTGGCAAATGGTAATGCTTGGTGAAGGTATGTACAGAACTCCAGGTAGCAGCTTCTGGGATGTCCCTGGTAGGAACACCTCTGAGAAAGGCTGTAGAGGTGGATGCAGCCCTGGTTGAATGTGGTCTTATCCCCTGTGCGGTACGTTTTCCATGGTGCTTATAGCAGAAATGAATGCAATGACCTATCCACTTAGAAATGGTTTACTTTGAAATGGCCTTCCCCTCTGCCCCTGCAGCAAATGCAACCAACAGCTGTTCAGATTTCCTGAGAGGTTTAGTCCTGTCCAAATAAAATCTAAGTTGTCTGTGCACATCCAAGGAGTGCAGTATCCGTTCCCCTTTGTTCTGTGGATTAGAAAAGAATGCTGGCAAATGAATGGACTGATTAAGGGCCACACTGGATACCACCTTGGGCATAGAGGGATTGGTCCTGAGGACACCCTGTCCGCATGAAAGATGATGAAAGGCTCCACTGCCATGAGGGCCTGGAATTCAGACACCCTTCTTGCTGAAGTGATGGCTAAAAGGAAGGCTGTTTCCCAAGAAAGAAATTTCAACTCTGCATTTGCAGCTGGCTCAAAAGGAGGTAGAGTGAGCTTTTCCAATGCAAAGTTAAGGTCCCAGGCTGGAGTAGGGGCTCTTCTGGGTGGTATTAAGTTTTTGGCCCCTCTGAGGAACTGCTTCAGCAGTGGATGAGTAAAGAGGGGAGGTTCTGTATTGTAATCAACTGAAATGGCTGAGGCATGAATTTTGATGGAGGAAAAGGAAAGGCCCTTGTGAAGTATCTCAGTTAAGTATTGAAGAATCTGAGGTAAATTGGGTGCTGCTGTGCCCATCCCCTGAGTTTGGTTCCAGGAACATAATCTTTTCTATTTTTCAGCATAGGATTTTCTAGTACTAGGCCTCCTTGCCTCCAGAATGACATCCATCACTTGCTTACTGAGGGATGGTAATGGAGAGAGCAGGTAATTAGCCAGGCTGCCTGGTTCAGGGTTTGTAGCTGTTGGTCGCAGAATCTGGCCCTCCTGCTGGGACAGCAGGGCAGTGGTCTGAGGCAGGTGCCATGGTGCCAGCAGTGACACACTGCACAAGAGGGGGTACTAGTGCTGGCGTGGCCAGTCTGGTGCAATCAGTATTGTCCTTGGTTTGTCCTGTTTGATCTTTAGTAGTACCTTGGAGAAGAGGCACAGGAGGAAAGGCATAAACTGAGAGGCTTTCCAAAGTGAAGGACAGGGCATCTACTTTCCAAGCTTGTCTGTGGGGAGTCCTTGTGCAGAATTTGTCCAGTTGGTAGTTCTGGGGAGAGGCAAACAGGTCTATCTCTGGGCTCCATGTTGAATATCTTTGGTTCCAGTTTCCACTCGTGTGTGTCCATGAGATTTCTGCTTAGTTTGTCTGCCAGTGTATTTAGCTTTCCTGGCAGGAACTGAGCCTGTAGGTGCACTTGGTAGCTCAAGGCTGTGTTCCACAGAGCCATGGCTAGTCTGCAGAGAGGGTATGAGTGGGTTCCCCCCTGCTTGTTTATGTACCACATAATAATGGTGTTGCCCGACTTTACCATTAATTGTCCTGAAAAAATGTGGTCCTTGACGGCTGTGAGAGCATTCTATACAGCTAATTTTTTTTGATTGATATGCAGGTGCATTAGACTTGGGTTCCATTTGCCCTGAATGCACTTCCCTCCCAAGTGAGCCCCCCATGCATAGTCTGATGTGTCTGCTGTTAGGGTTTGGGCAGCAGGGGGTAGAGTGAATGGCAGTCCCTTGTCTCGGTGGCAGGCCTCTGCCCACCAAAGGAACTCTATCTGTAGACAAAATATGATAGGAATCATTGATTCTAGATCCTGAGAATGTTGACAACATAGGCTTTTTAGATACCATTGTAGTTTCCTCATATACAGTCTTGCATACGGAATTAAGAGAATGCAGGGGGCCATGAACTCCAAGGCTTGCAATATTTTCCTTGCAGATAGTTGGGTCTTTGTGGCCAGTAGTTTGAAGAAAGCTGTCAAATAAACTTGTTTCTCTGGTGTGAGGTAGGCCATCTGAGAAGTTGTATTCAAGCTTGCTCCCAGGAATACAATTTGTTGGCAGGGTACAAGATGTGATTTCTTTTCATTTATGGTGTACCCCAGAGAAGTTAGCAATTTCTTTACAAATGCCAGATGATTTAATAGTATGTCCTGTCTTCCTGCCTGAATTAGACAATCATCCAGGTATGAGTATATTTGAATATTTCTTTGCCTGCAAAATGCATGTAGCCTGCTTTGAAGCGTAGGTATCTTCTGCAAGATTCCCTTATTGGGATGTGCAGGTAGGCTTCCTTTAAATCCAGTGTTGCCAACCAGGCATCTTTGCCTAGCATAGGAAGCAGCTGCTGAAGCGTTAGCATCTTGAATTTTGGGATCACCAAAAATGTGTTTAGGATAGACAGGTCCAGGATAGGACGCCAGGAACCATCTTTCCTGGGTACCAGAAAAAGTCTTGAGTAGAAACCTTGTCCCCTTTCTTTTTCTGGGACAGGTTGAAAAGCTCTGATGCTTAAGAGAAAGAACTTGTTTTTGAGCCTCTGCCCACTGATTTGGGGGTAGATCTGGCCAACCATTTGGGGTTGGTAAGGAGTGGAAGTGGAATCTGTATCCTTGGGAAACTATATTTAAAACCCATTTGTCCTGGGTAATGAATTCCCAATTTTTTGCCTGCAGGGCAATCTTTCCCCCTAAAGGAACAGTCAGTTGTGCAGGGTTTGGAAGATTTAAAATTAAGTCATTGAGACAGTTTACCATAGGGGGGAGTCTTACTACTCCCTGTTTGGAAGTGGGAGCCCCCCACTGCTTAGGTCCTGTGAGTACCCTGGGACTGAAGCCTGGGTGTTCTGCTGGTTCTGGGTTTGGACTGAGAAGGCCTGGAAGAGGCAGGAAAGGACCAATTCTTAGAGGGCCAATGCCTACTAAATCTGGGAGGCTGTACTTGCAGAAAATCTTTAACAGTTTGCATAGATTTATCTTTTTCCTCCATCTTTTGTAAGTACTACTTCTGCTTTGTTGCCAAACTTGTCTTGGTTTAAGGGAGCATCCGGCAATTTACCTTTAACATGGTCTGGCAAAGATTGCTCCTTAAGCCAAGCATGCCTTCTAAGTACAGACTCAGTGACAGCAGCCCTGCAAGATGCCTCTAATGAATAAAAACCACATTGCAAAGTATGTTTTCCAACTTGTTCAGCAGAATGCATTAAATCCTGTAAATCTTTATTTTCAGCAGTCAGGAATCTACATCATTTTCTGTTTACGCAATCCAATAATATGCTGCTGATACTTTAACAAATGAAACTGGCAGTTTAAGACCCTAATGGCCAAGATTGCAGAAGTGTATACCTTCTTACCCAATCTATCCAGCGCCCTGGAATCTCTATCAGAGAGGGTAGGATTTTTGGCAGTAGTAGCCTTAATGCCCTTGGGTCCCTGTGAAATGGTCTCAGGATCCGCAGTAGGATTTTTAAAGAGGAACTTGCGAGAGTCAGGAACCCTGTAATACCTATCAAGTTTTCTGGGAACAGGAGGTAAAGAGTCAGGGACCAGGCTAGATTTCGAGAAAGCATCATCAACAATGTCCAGTACAGGAGGGATAGCTAAAGGCCTATGTTGGAGCAGGAGTAAGAAATCCCTAAGCCTCTTTTTGGAGTCAGAGTAATCCTGGCTTTCCCAGCAAAAATGTTCCCTAAGAGTATGCAAGGTTTCACCAAAAGAGAAATCCTCTGGAGGAGAAGCAGAGGGAATGGAGTCCTCTGCATCAAAATCCTCATATGTAGATAAGGGTAAATCCTGGTCATCACAGGAAACAGAAATTTCAGAGTCCTGCTCAAAAGAATCAGAAGAAAAATCAGTCCTAGGTTTCTTAGAGGGGGAAGGGTGGGTTCTCCTGATTAGAGTAATATGGTCTTCAGCCATTCTTATTGTTTTTTAGGCATAGGGGCCTGACCATGCGGTCTGGGAGTCAGTTTTCTAGGTATGGATCAAGTTTTAGGCCTTGAGGAAGAAAATGGCGTTGGTTTAATAAGCAATTCAGTAGGCCTAAATACACCCTCAGAAGCCAGTGCCTGCACAGCGGCTCCAGACCTATCCAAGGTCGAGACATCCGCAGGTTCCACAGTTGAAGAAGCATCTCCGCGGCATACCGGACTCCGAATGGGTCTCAGTAGAGGCGTGCGAATTTAAAGTAGCGGGTATCAGGGGCTGCGAAAGCGCCTCACTGAGTACTGGCGAACTGGTGACTAGCTTAGGAGAAGTGTCATCGGCAGCTTTGGACCTATGCAGTCTGTCTCTATCTTTATCTTTGCGTTTTTTGGAATGTCAGTAGTTGGGTGGCTTACAGAAGCCATTTCTGGATAACTGAACAGAGTACCAAAATATTTTGAAGCGTAAATAAACAGACGACAAATAGTTCAAGGTTTGAGTAAGTTACAAAACCTACAGAGCAGTACATCGTGGTCTGGGCCTAAGCAAGGAATGCAGTACGAATGAAAATCTTTATGAGGTATTTGCTTTCCACCAGAAATACAATTGTTAACTTTTACTGACATTGGTTTAGAGCAAGAAAAAGATTCCCCAATGAGGTACTTAGCTTAGTTGAAGACTTTGGTTCTGAAACTCGTAAACAAAAATTTCAGGAGTCGGCCGACAGGCACTTGCGAACTGCCTCTGCTTCGGGCACTGCACAGCAAAAAAGACTGATGTAATGGCATCGGCTGCATGCTTTATACCCCTGACTACCGGACGTCATGGAAGATGAAACAGCAACTGACGCAGGACCCAAGACTTTGATAATCAGGCAGACTGAGGGCTACTGCAAGCAGATAACCCAAATGAGATGACTGCAACAGTGAAACACGAAGGACGTCTGCTATTAAGCATACATTCCTTTGCTAGAAAAAATCCTTATAATATTCAATATTCTTTTTCATTTACTTGCTTTCTCTTAAAACTTGTTACTAAATAAATCTAAGCTTCATAATTCAGTCATTCCCCCATGCAAAAATGAGAAAAAGCACATACATTTTTTGTTTTGTCACGTTCTTTTAATCATGCTTTTTTCCCTATTGCAGTGCCTACATTTCTTAAAACTGAAGAAAGGAAAAAGGAACAGCAGCACCTATTTACAATCTCCATTACACTTAAAAAATAACTGAGAAAACTTTACTTAACAGTGCTATTTTTGTGGTGTATGGTTTTCTTGCATGCTATAAGGAAAAAATGTTTTCTTTACTTACAGTTAACTTTCTCCCCTCTCTTTCCCTCCCAAAGCATTTTTCTGAACATTAATGACATTAAGTAACACATACACTTAAGAGTCCCCCACAAGTCCAACAAATTCTGGATTTTCTTGTTTTGTCACCTTTCACAAATATAATTATTGCATTGCAATCCCACATTAAGTTATTGGTTTTATTGCTATTCATCTCCCAAATCCGGTCTCTGCTTCATTTCCAATGTTCTCTCGATTCTTCTAGTCAACTGTTATGGTTCCTTCCCTCTCTCCAATAATTTCAGTTGAAACAGTGGAAAAAGTTTCAAAGGTACAGTCTCTCGGTGTTATTACCAGAAGAACAAGCATAACCTCCTTCTGTTTCACAGCTCACTTTCTGTTGGACAAACTTTTGTATTTCTTCCTTATTGTGTACTTCATCACAAAATGACTTTGTCAGACAAGGGAAAAATACCTTGAAGACAGCTGGGTACAGCAGTTTGAATCTTACACCTGCATCTCAACATTCCCTGATTAGTGTAAAGAATTTACACCTCTTCTGCCTGGTGTAAAATGAGTAATCATTCTCCACAAACACTCTGCAGTCTCCCACTTTTATTATTTTGTCCTTCTGCCACAGCCTTGTTAGAATCAACTCCTTCTGCTGGTGGGATTACATTTTTACTATTAAAGGTCTAGTTTGCTTTCTCATAGCCAAGTCTGGAGCATACACATACTGTGCCCTTTCAACTAACAACCCCTGGTGTGGAGTACCATTCCAGTTGCTTATTTGTGCCTTCATAAAAGTAATGCAGTCTGTTCCTTCCAGCTTCTCTAGCATAGCTGAAAAGGCTTTTCCTATGTGCTCTGTCCTCTAATTCTATTATTTTTTTGAAACATCTCATATTCAGCCAGCCTTTCCCTCATTTCACCATCTGATTTTTGCAGCTTTACCACTTAATCTGAACATCTGTTTAAAGCTTCTTCCATCGTTTCCAGCCTTTCGTTGTTTGTGTTGATATACTGCATCAGTGTTTCATTTATTTTAACCAAGTCTTTGTGCAGTTGTATTAGATCTTCCTGTAGGTTACTGGAAATCATGTCTGGAGGTTGCACTGCTTTTAGCTTAACAGAGTAGAACTTTCCTAGTCACTGCGTTTCTTCCTTACTTTTTGTAGCAGATTTTTTCCAGGTGCTCTGTATTTCTTTTTTCCTGGCATCCAGGAACTAGACAGTTACTGAAATTTACCCACAAACACAAAAGCCTACTGACCGCCCCTGTTGAGTTTCTTTTTTCACAATGGGAGAGCTACAGTCGAGCAATTACTCAATGTGCAACCATCTTGGAAGCTTCATCATCTGGGAGGTTCTGAGAATGCAGCCATGCAAACCTCCTCAAAACAGTACCAGTGGCCATAGCCAAAAATGAAAAAGAAAAAAATGGCAGTAGCCTATTTCTACTCTGCTTAAAAAAAAAGACAGTGCAAAAGAAAAATAAAAAAATATGTTTACTAAAGGTATGTCTGTAATAGAGTGAGAATAAGAACAAAGCCAATGGAAAACAAAATACTATCTGAAAGCTATAAAAAAGAAGTTATGTACTCACCATAACGTTCCATCTGAGTAGATACTTCATTTGTCTGCAACCTGTGGGAGTCGGATCCGACCTCGGATCTGAACTGGCAGCTTTCCAAGCTTCAAGATCCGAGCTCCTAGCTCCTCCCCCTACCCATAATCCCTTACTACCAACCACATTACCTCAGATCTGTTATTTTGCCCTATAAGCTAAAGACGGAGAAGAAATTCTCCAAAGGACAATACCTTACCGAGGTTCGGGGGATGGCAGGGGGGGTCGGTTGCAGACAAATGAAGTATCTACTCAGATGGAACGTTATGGTGAGTACATAACTTCTTTATCTGAAGTAGTTACTTCATTTGATCTGCAACCTGTGGGACAGAGACCCCAGCTTACCTAAAGGCCCTGGGTGGTCCCTACGGAAAGATATTCCGAAGCATCGCGGAGCCAAAGGAAGCCCTACTTCTGGAGATCATGTCCAGCTTGTAATGAGAAATGAACGTATGGGAAGAAGACCAGGTAGCTGCTGAACAGATATCGTCTACTGGAACTCTAGCCCAAAAAGCTGTTGAGGTAGCCAAAGATCTAGTAGAATGTGCCCGAACTACAATAGGAGCTGGCTTCCCAGCTGAAATGTATGCTTGTCTGATACATTGAGAGATCCAATTTGCTACTGTCACCTTAGAAATTGGTTTACCCATGGCTGATTTAGCATAAGAAACAAACAACTGGTCTGACTTGCGGAAATCTTTAGTCCTATGCAAGTAAAAACGTAGTTGTCTGTGCACATCCAATTTGTGCAATATGTATTCACCTTTGTTTTGGAAACTAGGAAAGAAAACAGGGAGGTTAATAGATTGATTAATGTTAGTCTCTGTGGCTACCTTAGGCAGAAAAGAAGGATTAGTCCTGAGGGCCACCCTATCTTTGTGAAAAATAAGGTATGGATACTTAATGCACAAAGCTTGCAACTCCGATACCCGCTTGGCCGAGGTAATATCAACCAAGAAGGCCCGTTTTCCAAGATAAGAATTTTAAAGGCACTGAGGCCACCGGTTCGAAAGGTGGTCCTGTTAAAGCTTGTAAGACCAAGGTAAGATCCCATGGAGGCATAGCCGGCTTAATGGGAGGCTTTAAGAGAAACACGCCTTTTAGGAAGGCTTTGCATATCTTAGCTGACGCCAAAGAATTTACGCCATCCCCCACATGATAATGAGAGATGGCTGCAAGTTGGACTTTAATGGTGGACACACTAGCTCCCTGCCTAAAAAGGAGGGATAGGAAGTCCAGGATAGTGGGAATAGGAACCGTAAAGGGATTTAATTACTTATCCTTTGCCCAGATGGAAAAACGTTTCCATTTACTGTTGTAGAGCTTTCTGGTGGATGGCGTATGAGCTGCCACCAGAATGGCTTTAACCGGGGATGAGATACCGGGAGTCCTAGCCATTAATGGAACTGGATCAACCAGGCCGTGAGCCTGAGGTTGACCAGGTTCGGAGTGTGGCATCTTGTCGGATGCGAGATTAGGTCTGGTCTGGGATCCAGAATCCATGGGGGGGACCACACTGCGAGACTGCAGAAAGGGGAACCAGACTTGTCGAGGCCAGAATGGGGCAATGAGAATCACTCTGCTCCCCAACCGACAGGCTTTCTGGATGAATTTTGTCATCAGAGGAAGAGGAGGATACACATAAAGGACACCGGGCGGCCAAGCATGAACCAGAGCGTCTCTGGGGGATTTCCCCTCTGGGGGGAACTATCACGAAGTAATCTCTGCATTTTGAGTTTAGGGGCGAGGCGAAAAGGTCGCAGCGAGGTTGACCCCATTTGAGGAATATCTGCTTTGCGACAGAGGGATTCAGAGACCACTCGTAAGGGCTGAGAAATACCCGACTTAAGTTGTCCGCTAATATGTTGGCTCACCCCGGAATGTGCATTGCTATCAGAAAGCGGTTGGTGGAAATAGCCCATTCCCACACTCTCATGGCTTCTCGACACAGGGGGTAAGACCTGGTCCCTCCCTGTTTGTTTATGTACCAGACAACGGACATGTTGTCCGTCTGGATTGCAATAGTCCCCAGAGGTAGAAGGTCGATGGAGAGCTTGCAATGCCAACAGCACTACCCTCATCTCTAGGACGTTGATATGCAATGCAGTCTCTAGAGAAGTCCACGTGCCTTGGACGGACTTGCCTGCGTAATGCCCACCCCACCCGAGGCAGGAAGTGTCTGTGGTCAACGTGGCTTTGACTGGGGGAATCACAAAGGGTCTCCCTTGTTTGAGTTCCTGAGCCTGTAACTACCAAAATAGGGAGTCCCTGCATGCCCTGCTCAGAGGAATCGGCATGTCCAAGGGATGGACCGATAGAGACCATTGAACCTGGAGAGTCCATTGTAACACTCGCATTCGCAGACGGGCATGGAGAGAAAGGCCGATCGCTGCCGACATAGATCCTAACGCCCTCAGGACTAATTCTGCTGGAGGAGCGGGGCTCTGAAGAATGTCCAAGACTTGACGAGACAAACTGTTTAGCCTGACCAATGTCAGAACCACTCTGGAGATTTGAGTATCCAACCTGGCCCCTATGAATTCTAGGGCTTGAGTGGGGCACAGGCAGGATTTCTTTACATTCACTGAAATGCCCAAAAGACCAAATAGAGATAGGGCGTAATCTCTCGCCGTGACCAGTAGATGCTTGTTGGGGGTGGTGAGGAGCCAGTCGTCCAGGTAAGGGAACACCTAAATGCCCTGGAGTCTCAGGTGGGCTGCAACCACTGCCATGACTTTGGCAAACACTCTGGGCGCTGAGGTTAGGCCAAATGGAAGAACCCTGAACTGATAATGACTGGCTCCTAGCCGGAAGCGGAGGAACCTCCTGGATCGTCTGTCCATTAGTATATGGTAGTACGCATCTTTGAGGTCCAACAGGCACATCCAGTCGTTCTCCTGCAGAAGGGGGAGAATAGATTGGAGGGTGACCATCCGGAACTTTTCCTTGGGTATGAACAGGTTCAGGGACGAAAGGTCTAGAATGGGTCTGAGGTCCCCCGTTTTCTTTGGCACCAAGAAGAACCTTGAGTAATAACCCAATCTGGACTGATCTGGGGGGACGGGCTGGATGGCTCTTTTTCTGAGCAACTCCGAAATTTCTTGAGTTGCGGACTCCCTTTGATGGGGTGGAACATCGGGGAGATGTTTGGGTTTGGGGGGGGGTTGCAAGAACGGTATTGTGTAACCTCTGGATATTATCCGGAGCACCCATCGATCGTTTGTAATGGACTCCCAGTTTGATAGGTGCTCCGATAGTCGCCCCCCGACTGCCTCCAGAGAGGGACAGTCGGGCAAGCCCTCAGGGCTGTTGCGCGGGTCCCTCCGAGAAAGGTTCTCTAGACCCGAAGTTACGTGGGCCCCCTCTGCCTCTGGGCCGGCGTCCACCTTGTCCTCCTCTGCCTCTAGAGGACGAGTTGTCCGCAGCAATACGGGATTGCTGAGATTTACGGAACCACAGCTTCTTTTGCCCCCTCTGATTCCTGGAGAAGGATCTTTGGGGGTTAGAGAAGCGGACTCCGACGGCCGACAGTGTCTTCCCATCCTTGTCGCTTTGGACTAGCGTGTCGCGGACCGATGAGCCAAACAAGGCCGAACCATCGTAAGGGGCGTTCGCAAAGGACGCCTTGAAGGGATCCGTGAAGTCGCAAAGGCGGAGCCAGGAGTGCCGTCGCAAGACTACTCCCGCTCTGCTAGCTCTAGCGGCTCCTTCCGTGGCATGGGAAAGAAGCCGCATAGATGTATTTGATATGGACTTTAGAGTGGCCATTCGAGTCTCAAAAACCTTTTTGTCTGGGACCGACATGGACTCCGGAGGGGCTGCAGCATGCTCTTTAATTAAGTCACGCTGTAGCCTGATAGTGTGTGCCATGTAGTTCAGCGACCTTATGGCAAAGGTTGCTGAAGCAAACATCCGCTTCCCAATACGGTCCAAAGCCCGGGACTCCTTGTCCGGCGGATGGACCGAAGAAATTTCCTGGGCAAGTTCTTTCTTAGTGGCAGCCGCCACCAACATAGCATCAACCGGCGCGCCTTTGGACCAAGAAGGTCTATCAGAGGGAGGGCTGAGGACCTTATCCAGGCGTCTAGGGATAGGCTCCACGGTGTCGGGCTCCTTCCAAGCCCTGGTGGTAATTAGGTCCACCAAGGGGTCGGCTGGGGGAGACACCCAGGAGGTAGATGGGCTTGCCTCAAAGGCCTCCAGAAATACGGACTCGTCCAGGGAGGGCTTTTGGGCAGACCACCCCCCTCTTATAATAACATTTCCATGATGTCTCCAAATGAGACATCTTCAGGGGGTGACCTTGGGGAACCCTCCGTATCCTCCAAATCCGTATCTGTGGTAATGGACTCGGGGGAGTCCAGGTGCCTCCTTTTGCACTGGTGCTTCTGAGGCACCTCTTCGGCGGGGCTGTCCGAAGAGGGCTCGTCCACCGGGTGGTGTTCCTCCCTAGGAACTAACTGGAGGCTTTGGGCAGGCTGTCCAGATGGACAGATGATCGAAGACAGACCCTGATACAGTGGGGGCACGGGTGGATCCGAAGGCCTGGTCGGGGACCTGGATGACCTCGACAGTACCCTCTCCACTACCTCAAAAGCCGAGGGAGATTTACCATCACCAGCCTGAGAAAGCAACCTCCTCGGCTCCGAGGAAAGGATAGGGGTCAGAGCCGAAGCAATCGGATCTGAGGCAGCGGTGTGCTCTAGCCCCATCGGCGCCGAAGAAACAACCACTCCCTCGGATCCGATGCTCAACCCTCGGCCCCAAGAGCTTGGATCCGACAAGCTTGAAGGTATAGTCGGCGAAGACACTATCCCTGTCGGCGCCGACGTATCCCCGGATCCAAAAGGGCCTGGATCCGAAAACTCCGAGACTCTATAACGGGTTGGAGAAGGAGCGATCGGGGCAAAAATGGGGGCTGCACTCCCTCCCAAAGGGGGGGGGGAGGCAAGAGCATCCCCATCTGCATCTGGGTCTGTAAAAATCTTCGCATCATCTGATCCATGTCTGCTTCGGAGATGCTTCTAGTGGACCGCGAAGAGGTAGTCGAAGCAGGCCAGGAAGGCCGCCTCGAAGACCTCGAGGGAGACCTATCCTCCTCCTCCGGCTCCGGAGAAAAGGAAGGAGAACGGAGCCGAGAGGACAAGGATCCGGCGACCCTCTCAGGGGACTTCAATATCTTTTCAGGCAGAGCCGAGGGATGAGACTCGGCCCGTCTTTTAAGAATATGGCCCTCTCTCTCCCTATCTTTCTTCTTCTCCCTGTGGGAATAGACTCCACAGAGCTAGTACCCGATAAGGGAGGTTGAGTCCCGGGTACAGCTAAGGGAGTAGCCGGCGCTGAAGCTACAGTAGTAGCTTGGACCCGGCTGGGAGAGGAAGAAGCTGATTCCTGAGGGAGTTTTCCCGCCAGGATCAGCTTGTTCTTCCTGTCCCTAAGTGCCCGAGGGTTGAAGGCCGCACAGATCTGGCAGGCCTCCAACAAATGTGCTGCCCCCAGACATAAAACACACTGAGTGTGGCCATCAGCTGGGGAAAGCTTGTGGCCAAACTCAGTACACTTCAAAAATATAGCTTTAGACTCAGACATAATTCTCTCACACACACACACCCAAACACTAAGGGGGGAGGGGGAGAGACAAAATTAAACTAAGGGAAAAAAGTTTTTTTTTTTTTTTTTTTTTTTTAAGTGGGTTTGATAGGGTTTGACACTAAAACAACACACACACAATTTCAACTAGAGATTAAGTATTAGAAAAAGGAACAATCTCACCAGGCCAGGAGCTCTTCACTAAGAAGCAACTGTCTTTAGCCACGGCAAAAAACGATCTGGGGTAATGTGGTTGGTAGTAAGGGATTATGGGTAGGGGGAACGAGCTAGGAGCTCGGATCTTGAAGCTTGGAAAGCTGCTGGTTCGGATCCGAGGTCGGATCAGACTCCCACAGGTTGCAGATCAAATGAAGTAACTACTTCAGATCTTGTTTTTTATCACTTCCACATCAGGAAAATCACAAGCATCTGTTACGTTGCCGATAATCTCAGCAAATCAATAGCTGGCGATCATTGTGTTGTAGTTTTTTCTAAGAATGACTATGAGCAGTTCCATACTGAATGTCCTTATGGAAAGAATCCAGCTGGATGATGTTCAGAGAATAAATAGAGACTACAAAACTGTGACTGCTATTTAGTCTGCAGACCAGGCATTTATCCCCACCCACATCATACCCATTCTTAACATGGACTGATGCAAGTCAATGCCGATGACTACAAATTCTGCTGCTGAGAGGGTACAGCACCCACACACTACTTTCCTAAATCTGTCCTTGAAATTTTCTGTGTTCAGTTGAAACCTTGCACAGCACATCAGGAGTACTGCATTATAAACATTTCATATTATGAACACAAAATTGAAGTATTCATCAGAAGTTCTGTGATTAGAAGTACATAAAGTACGAGGATCAGAATATTGGAAAAAAGTTCTAAAATGCATACTAGAGCATCTAAAAAACATGGCATGTGGGATCCTCAGCGTAATTCCTTTATTCCATATGGAAAAACGAAGATCTCTAGCACTCTGAATACAAGGAAAAAGTACAGTTGTGTACACTTACCATAAATGTAGATGTTAGAGTGTATTCTCTTGCCGCGTGGTTCCTGAAGCAGAAGCAGTTCGCAAGTGCCAGTCGGCCGACTCCTGAAATTTTCATTTTCGAGTTTCAGAACCGAAGTCTTCAACCTAAAGCTGGGGAAACTTTTTCTTGCTCCTTACCGATGCCAGTTGTGGTTTGTCTTTCGGCTTTTCATCTGCGGTGGTGCAGCAGTAGCATTGTTGCTTCACAGAAAGACGTTCTCCCGTTTGATTCTCGGCTGGAGTGCGGGAAGTGCCTTCTGTGTGGAATCTGCTGTTTGTCTTTTGGCTTTTCATACGCGGAGGTGCAGTGGTAGCGTTGTTGCCTCATAACAAGAGGTTCTCCCATTCGATTCTCGGCTGGAGTGCGGGGAGTGCCTTCTGTGTGGAGTCTGCATGTCCTCCCCACGGTTGGGTGGGCGTACGAAAGACATGTGTAAAAGGGCGTGCCTTAGTTGGATGTCGAGCTGGCACCTCGGTGTTCGTAAAAATCTACTGCCAATCATTAGCGGACTGCAGTTCAGCTGTGGCGACTTGTATTACTTGTGGGAAGCAAATACCTCATAAGGAGTTTCATTTGTATTGTATTCCTTGCCTAGGCCCTGACCACAACGTACTCAGTTGTCGGTTTTGTGCTAAATTTAATTAGCGCAGTATTAAGTGTCTGTATATTTTTGCATCAAATTATTTTGGCTCAAGATTTAACTATCCAGAAATGACATCTGTTAGCAATCCGACTACCGGAATACCTAAAAAACGCAAAGAAAAAGACAGAGACAGACCGTCCAGGTCCAAAACCGACGACGAAGCTTCTCCTAAGCCAGTCGCTGGTTCGCCAATACTCAGTGAGGTGGTTTTGCAGCCTCTGATACTTGCTACGTTTGATTCGCAGGCTTCTACTGAGACCCATTCGTAGTCCAGTATGCAGCGAGACACTAAGTATTGAACCCACGGATGTCCCTACCTTAGATGGGTCTGAAGCCGCTGAGCAGGCACCGGCTTCTGAGGGTGTTTTCAGGCCTAAAGATTTGTATATTAAACCAACGCCATATTCAAAACTAAGGCCAAAATCAACTTCTATGTCTAAAAAACTGACGCTTGGGCCACATGCACAGGCCCCTATGCCTAAAAAACAAATTATCAAAATGGCTGTGGATTTAATTACCTTGATCATGGGTACCCTTCCCCTCATGCTAAGAGGCCCAGGCAAGGCACTGACTTTGAATCATCAGATCAGGTTTCTATTTCTTTCGATTCCTCTTCGGATCAGGAATTATCTATTTCACCTTATGAGGACTCTGATGCAGAAGATCCCATCCCTGATGCTTCTCCTCCTGAGGAATTTTCTTTTGGAGAAACTTTGCATACCTTAAGGGAACACTTTCACTGGGAGAGTCAGGATTTCTCAGAATCTAAAAAGAGGCTTACGGATTTCCTTCTTCCTCAGCATAGGCCTTTGGCTATACCTCCTGTTATAGACATTGTTGTTGATGTTTTCTCAGAATCCAGCATGGCTCCTGATTCCCTGCCTCCGGCTCCTAGTAAGCCAGACACATATTACAGGGTTCCTGACTCCCACAAATTCCTCTTTAAAAACCCTACTGCTGACCCTGAAACCATTTCTCAGGGTCCCAAGGGTGTTAAGGCTTCTACTGCTAAAAATCCTACCCCTTCTGATAGACTCCAGGGTGCTGGATAGATGGGGTAAGAAGGTTTACATGTCTGCAACCTTGGCAATCAGACCTTTAAAGTCATGGGCTTACTTAAACAGAAAATGATGTTGATTTCTGACTGTGTGGAAAATAAAGAGTTACAGGATTTATTGCATTCAGCTGAACAAGTTGGAAAGCATACTTTGCAATGTAGTTTTGATTCCTTGGAGGCCTTTTGCAGGGCCACTGTAACTGGATCTGTGATAAGAAGGCATGCTTGGCTCAAGGAGCAAAATCTGCCTGATCATGTTAAAGCGAAATTGTTGGATGCTCCTTTACAACAGGACATTCTATTTGGTAATAAGGCAGAAGAAGTTTTGAAAAAGATGGAAGATAAAGCTAAATCTATGCAAACTGTAAAATATTTCCTACAAGTGCTGCCACCCAGGTTCAGTAGGCACTGGCCTACTAAGAACTGGTCCTTTCCAGTACCCACCAGAGCCACTCAGGACAAACCCAGACATTCCAAAGGCTCCAGGTTTCAGTCACAAGGAACTTATAGAACAAAACAATGGGGTACCTCCACCTCCAAATCTGGAAGTAACAAGTTACCTTCCTACGGTAAGCAGTCTCAATGACTTTCCACTGCAATCACCAAGCACTTATCTTTTGGCCGCCCCTTTGGGCGGAAAACTGGCACTTCATGCACGAAACTGGCAACTAATTACCCAGGTCAAGAGGGTTTTAAATATAGTATCCCAGGGATACAGATTTCATTTCCACAAGTTACCAATCCCAAACGGATGGCCAGATCTGCCTCCAAATCAGTGGGCAGAGGCCCAGAAACAAGTTATGTCCCTCATGAATATGGGGGCTATTCAACCAGTACCAGAAAAAGAAAAGGGACAAGGTTTTTATTCAAGACTTTTCCTGGTACCCAGAAAAGACAAATCATGGCGTCCAGTTCTGGACTTATCCATTCTAAATACATTAAAGATGCTGAAAATTATCAAAACAACATGTGCTGTCTCTACAACAGTTATTGCCTTATGTTGGTAACTAGCTGGTGGTTGGTAACAGACTTAAATCATCCCAATCCTGCAATTACAATTCAGGGATCACTCAGAAGATACCTATTTTATTTGCAGTTCTGCACTGCTCCTTTGGCTTATTGGCTTATCTACTGCACTTCACAAAGCAGTCTGCCTGGCACAGTGCATTTTTGCAGAGGCCTGCCACCCAAAACAAGGGACTGTCATTCACTCACCCCACACCCCCAACCCCTGACCTGACTACAGACATATATACTTGGGGGGCGCATGCTATCTGGCAGAGATGGCAATGGAGGGCATGAGCCCAAAATCAACATATGCCTACCAATATCAAAAGAAAAGAAATAGTACAGATGCTCTGACTGACAGCAAGGACTGTCTTCATCCAGGACAACTACTGATAAAGACAGACAACACCACAGTCATGTGGTACATAAACAAGCAGGGGGTCCCTATTCCTAACTCCTTTGCAGACTAGCCATGGCATTGTAGAACACGGCCTTGTCTTACCAAATACATATACAAACTCGATTCCTGCCAGGAAAGCAAAATACTCTGGCAGACGCACTAAGCAGAAATCTTATGGACCCACACGAATGGAAACTGGATCCACAAATCTTTAGCATGTTGACAAACAAATGGGGGAGCCCAGACATAGATCTTTTTGCCTCACCCCAAAATTATCAGTTGGACAAACTCTGCACAAGAATTCATCACAAAAAAGCTTGGAAAGTGGATGCTCTGTCCTTCAGCTGGAAAAACCCATCAGTCTACGCCTTTCCTCCTCTGCCTCTGCTCTCCAAGGTCTTACTAAAAGTCAGACAGGAAAAAACAAAAATGATACTGACTGCTCCAGACTGGCCTCGCCAACACTGGTACCCTCCTATGCAATATGTCACACCTTCCTCCGTTGTACCTGCCTCTGACACCTTACCTACTGTCTCAGCAGAACTATCAAATTCTACACACTCAGCTCCAAACTCTGAATCTTGCAGCATGGCTAATCAACTAATTTCACCTGTTATATCTCTCAGCAAACCTGTGATGGATGTCATTTTGGAGGCTAGAAGGCCTAGTACTGGAAAACCTTATGCGGGCAAATGGAAAAGATTCTGTGCCTGGAACCAAGCACAAGGAATAAGCACAGTAATGCCCAATATTCCTCAGATTCTGCAATATTTAACCGAGATGCTTCACAAGGGCCTATCTTTTTCTTCTATAAAAATCCATGCCTCTGCCATTTCAGCTCATTACAACATAGAGCCTCCCCTTTTCTCCCATCCTCTGCTGAAGCAGTATCTCAGAGGGGCCAAAAATTTAAGACCTCCCAGGAGAGCACCAGCTCCTGCATGTGACCTCAATTTTGTTTTGGAAAAATTCACTCTACCTCCTTTTGAGCCAGCTGCTACTGCAGATTTAAAATTTCTCTCTTGGAAAACAGCTTTTCTTTTAGCAGTTACCTCAGCCAGACGGATTTCAGAATTACAGGCTCTTATGGTAGTGGAGCCTTTCATTATTTTTCATCCAGACAGGGTGGCTCTCAGGACCAATCCATCTTTCATGCCTAAGGTGGTATCCAGTGCGGCTCTTAATCAGACCATTCATCTGCCAACTTTTTTTCCCAATCCACAGAACAAGGGTGAGTGGATTTTGCATTCATTGGATGTGCACAGACAACTTAGATTCTACTTAAACAGGACAAAACCTCTAAGAAAATCTGAGCAACTATTGGTGGCATTTGCTGCAGGGGCAGACGGAAAACCTATTTCAAAGCAGACTATTTCTAAATGGATAAGCGCCAGTGTATTCGTTTCTGCTATGTGCACCATGGTAAACCTATCCCCAAGGGGATCAGATCTCATTACACCAGGGCGTCATCCATTTCTGCAGCCTTTCTCATTGGGGTTCCTACCAGAGACATTCTAGAAGCTGCCACCTGGATCTCAGTTCATACGTTCACCAAACATTACCATTTACCTTTCTTCTCCAAATCCAGAGCTGGCTTTGCCACTGCTGTCCTGCAGGGCCTTATAGCTGCTCCTAATTCTGTATAAATCCATCCTCCCAACTATAGCTTTAGGAATTTACCCAAATGTGATGACTGCAACAGTGAAACACGAAGAACATAGTACAGTTCTGTACACTTACCATAAATGTAAATGTTCTAGTGTATTCACTGTTGCAGTCCTTGTTACCCTCCCTCCAGCCCCCTGCTGTTTCTCTTACTATACCTCTTCTTTCTGTTAATATGCTTAAAAGCCTTTTTGGGGGTATTTGCTTTTGATTGGAGGTATATTGTTTGTGTTCCAAATTATATACACATATATGTATGTATATATATATATATATATATATATATATATATATATATATATATATATATTTTTTTTTTTTTGCTCCCCATTTGGGGGGCACCTGACATCTGGGGCAAGAAAAACTGATAAAAATGGCATCAGCTGCATGTTTTATACCCCTGACGACCTGACGTCATGGAAGAAGGGACAGCAACCGACGTAGGGCCCAAGACTTTGTTAATCAGGCCGAATGAGGGCAACCTGCCAGCAGATTACCCAAATGTAATGACTGCAACAGTGAAAAACGAAGAACATCTGCAAGCAGTAACATCCTCTAAAGCAAACAGACTTGGAGGAATGTATGCAGGTTCTGGAATTTCCTTCTCTTATAACTCATAGTATTTTCTTAGGAACAGAGAAACATCAGTGATTTCCAACTGAAGGATGGAGAAACTGTCAATTATTTATATTATGCTTGATGATGAGCGGTCACGTTTTTTCTGATACACTATCATTATACACATAACAAGATGTTACAGAGTATGACATATGTATTTGCAGGCAGTCTGTGAAGACAAGTGGGAGAGACTCTCATTTTCATTAAGCAACGTTTGAATAAGAACAACTGCAAGTTAATGCAGCTTTACAGTGGCAATGTCATATGGATAATAGAAACGGTTTGTCATTCACATAAATGATCTTCTGAGTAAAGCATAAATGGAAATTCTAATGATATGATAGACTGGTTAAAGAGGCGAAAAGGGTCCTTGCTTCCTTTTGACCACAGTAGACTGATGTGCATCTGTTTATTCCTTAATAATGCTGAAATTTTTCAAATGACTATTACACTGGCAAACAACATGACCTATTATCAGTTTGAAAGCCGAATTAGAGGAACACAGAGATTCTGACTGTCTTTGTGTAATGTGCAACTCGAGAATAGTACAATTACACTAGGATGGGATAATCAAACTGATGGTGGAAATGGACAAATTTAATGCAAAAGTTAAGATACAGAACAGCAATCATACAGATAATTCAGACAGAATAATTAAGGTAGACCAAAAGACGGAATTGTAGAATAACATTTATGATGGAACTGAAACAATAAAAGCATAAATGGAAAAGGTGAAAAAAGTTGAAGCATTAATGAATAAAAAAAACAGCAGTTACTGTGCGAGTCTCTGAATAATAGAGTATGAACCAAGTTTTCTTACATGTTTTAGTGTTGCTATGGTTTGCTCAGAGTGAAGCAGCTGTTATGATGGTCCTACTACTCAATAAGAAGTAACTGAGGCACTGAAAGCGCAGACTAGAAATAACATACCAGATAGTGTCCCGAATTTTACGGGAGAAAGAATTAATTTCAATATTTGTCCATTTTTGGAACACAGTACTGAAGATGAAGAATATTTCTTTACCTTGGAAAGAGGAAGTAATAATGGTAATACCAAAGAAGGGAAGGATTTAAGTTTGCTTTCTTTTAGTAGGTATTTTATTTATTAAATCATATCATAAATTGTTAATGGGTATCAAAATTTATGCCTCAGTGAGTTGATCATTTTCAGTGTGGATTTGTGGGATGAACACAGACTTTTGATAACATCTTGAAGACTGGAATATTAAAGAAAGCCGTCTGCCAACAGCCATATATATTATAGAAACTAATTCATTGGATGAAAGAAAAGGCCTTTGTCAGGGTAGAGTGGTATTATCTGATTCAACAGCACTTGGAATTGGGCTTTTCTATAGAATTTGTGATTGAATAATGGCCATCTATACAACATCTGGAGCTAGAGTTAAAAAACATGCAGGACTGTTATCTCTTTGCTGTCAAATCATAAGTCAAGGAAGTTCTCTCTCCCATATTTTTAGTACTGGTTTTGGAGCATATGGTTCCAACAATCAAAAGAGCAACTATGAAAGGAAGAACAACAGCTGAAGATGTAAAAATTCCCCCTTTCCTTAAGGCACAAGGGGAAGAAGTCCAGACTACAATCTATACATGTTACGTTTGATTAGTGACACAGATGCTACAGGGGATAGGCCAGGAGAATGGGAGTGTGTGGGCACTATGATTCACTACTAGGGTGATACCTTGAAGGGGTACTGTCTATTGTACCTGTGGGAGAGGCCTGCCATGCACACATTTAAAGTACAGTTGTGTACACTTACCATAAATGTAGATGTTCGAGTGTATTCACTGTTGCAGTCATTACATTTGGTTAATCTGCTGGCAGGTTGCCCTCAGTCGACTTGAATAACAAAGTCTTGGGTCCTGCATCGGTTGCTGTCTCCTCTTCCATGATGTTAGGGGTATAAAACATGCAGCCATTTTATTCAGTTTTTCTTGCCCCAGATGTCAGGTGCCCCCCAAATGGGGAGCAAAACTATAAATAAACAGTAAATATATAAATGCACTTTTAGAAACATAAACTTCACCTTCAACTAAAAGCAAATACACCACAAAGGCTTTTAAGTATAGTGAAGAACAGAAAAGGTATAGAATGGGGGATGGCGGGTGGGTAACCCAGACTGCAACAGTGAATACACTCGAACATCTACATTTATGGCAAGTGTACACAACTGTACTATGTTCTTCGTGTTTCACTGTTAAAGTCATTACATTTGGGCAGAATCCCAAAGCTATGGATGGGAGGATGGAACTAAACAGCATTAGGAGCGGCTATAAGGTCCTGCAGGACTGCAGTAGCAAAGCCTGCTTGGATTTGGCGAAGAGAGGTAAATGATAATGCTTTGTGAAGGTATGAACAGAGCTCCAAGTAGCAGCTTCCAGAATGTCTTTGGTTGGGACCCCTCTGAGAAAAGCAGCTGAAGTAGAGGTAGGCCTGGTGGAATGTGGTCTGATCCCCTTGGGCACAGGTTTACCATGGTGCAAATAGCAAAAACGAATGCAGTGCCTTATCCATTTAGAAATGGTCTGCTTTGATATAGCCTTCCCCTCTGATCCTGCTGCAAATGCTACCAGTAGTTGCTCAGACTTTCTTAGAGATCTGGTCCTGTTTAAGTAGAATCTTAGTTGTCTGTGTACATCCAATGAATGCAGAATCCACTCCCCCTTGTTCTGCAGATTTGGGTAAAATGTTGGCAGGTGAATGGTCTGGTTAAGAGCCACACTGGATACCTTAGGCATAAAAGAAGGATTGGTCCTGAGGGACACCCTGTCCGGGTAAAATATAATAAAAGGCTCCACTGCCATGAGAGCCTGTAGTTCTGAAACCCTTCTTGCTGAAGTGACTGCCAAAAGAAAAGCGGTTTTCCAAGATAGAAATTTTACATCCGCAGTAGTTGCTGGTTCAAAAGGAGGCAGGGTGAGTTTTTCAAGCACAAAATTGAGGTCCCATGCAGGAGATGGTGCTCTTCTGGGAGGCCTTAAATGTTTGGCCTCTCTAAGATACTGTTTAAGCAGTGGATGAGAAAAGAGGGGAGGCTCTGTGTTGTAATGAGCTGAGATGGCAGAGGCATGGATTTTTACTGAAGTAAAAGATAGGCCCTTGTCAAGCATCTCAGTCAAATATTGTAAAATCTGAGGAATATTGGGCTTTGCTGCATCTATTCCATGTGCTTTGTTCCAAGCACATAATCTCTTTAATTTATTAGCATAAGATTTTCTAGTACTAGGCCTTCTAGCTTCCAAAATGACATCCATCACAGATTTACTGAGAGGTGTTGTTTGAATAATTACTTGATTAGCCATGCTGCAAGATTCAGAGTTTGGAGTTGAGTGTGCAGAATTTGAAAGTTCTGCTGAGACAGTAGATGAGGTATTTGAGGCAAGTACCATGGAGGAAGGTGTGACATATTCCTTAGAAGCGGGAACCAGTGTTGGTGAAGCCAGTCCGGAGCAATAAGGATCATTTTTGTTTTTTCCTGTCTGACTTTTAGTAAGACCTTGGGGAGTACAGGCAGAGGGGGAAAGGCATAGACTGATAGGTTTTTCCAATTGAAAGACAGAGCATCCACTTTCCATGCTTTTTTTTTTTGATGAATTCTTGTGCAGAATTTGGCAAACAGATCTATGTCTGGGCGCCCCCATTTCTGCGTTAACATGCTGAAGATTTGTGGATCTAGTTTCCATTCGTGCGGGTCCATAAGATTTCTGCTTAGGTAGTCTGCCAGAGTATTTTGCTTTCCTGGCAGTAACTGAGCCTGAAGATGTATTTGGTAAGTCAATGCTGTGTTCCACAAAGCCATGGCTAGTCTGCAAAGGGGGTAGGAATGTGTACCCTCCTGCTTGTTTATGTACCACATAACTGTGGTGTTGTCTGTCTTTATCAGTAGTTGTCCTGGATGAAGTAAGCCCTTGAAAGCTGTCAGAGCATTCTGAACAGCTAGCATTTCTTTCTGGTTGATATGCAGATGCATTTGGTTTGGGCTCCATTTGCCCTGAATGCATCTCCCTCCCAGGTGGGCCCCCCAAGCATAGTCTGATGCGTCTGTAGTTAGGGTTTGGGTGGCAGGGGGTAGAGTGAATGACAGTCCCTTGTTTTGGTAACATATCTCTGCCCACCAAAGAAACTCCTGTTGTAGGCAGGGAATGAGAGGAATCATTGTTTCCAGACTGTGACAATGTTGACTCAATAAACTTTTTAGGTACCATTGAAGTTTCCTCATATGCAGTCACGCATATGAAATTAGTAGAATGCAGGATGCCATGAATCCCAAGTCCTGCAGAATTTGTCTTGCAGATAACTGGGTTTTGTTGCCATTTGTCTGAAGTATGTTGTCAGTTGCCTTTGTTTGTCTGGCATGAGGTAAGCCATCTCGGCAGCTGTATTCAAGCTTGCACGCAGGAATGTAATTATTTGAGAGGGTACCAGCTGTGATTTATTTTCGTTTATGGTATACCCTAGGCATGCTAGAAGCCTTTTTACAAATGCCAGATGTTGAAGAAGCGCATCCTTGTCCTCTGCTTGAATGAGACAATCGTCCAGATAAGGATAAATTTGAATGTTTTTTTGTCTGCAGAATGCAATTACTGATGCCAGGCAAGCGCATTAGATAAGCCAAAGGGCAGTGCAGAGAATTGGTAATGCAAAAAACCTGCTTTAAAGTGGAGGTATCTTCTGCCCGATTCCCTTATTGGGATATGCAGGTATGCCTCTTTTAAGTCTAGAGTTACTAACCAAGCATTCTTGCCTAGCATAGGCAGTAGCTGTTGTAAAAGTCAGCATTTTGAATTTTGGAATGTCCAGGAATGTGTTCAGAATCAATAAGTCCAGTATTGGACACCATGAATGGTCTTTTCTGGGTTCCAGGAAAAGTCTTGGATAAAAACCTTGTCCTTTTTCCTTTTCTGGTACCGGTTGAACAGCCCCCATATCCATGAGGGACATGGCTTGTTTCTGGGCCTCTGCCCACTGGTTTTGTGGCAGATCCGGCCATCCGTTTGGAATTGGCAAATTATGGAAATGAAATCTGTACCCCTGGGATACTATGTTTAATACCTACTTGTCCTGGGTAATTAACTGCCAATTTTGAGCATGAAGTGCTAGTTTTCCCCCCAAGGGGGGCTGCCAAAAGTTAAGTGCTTGGTGATGGTAGAGGAAAGTCATTGAGACTGCTTACTGTAGGACTGTGCTTTGTTTCCTCCAGATTTGGAGGTGGAGGCACCCCATTGCTTTGACCAGCAAGAATCCTGTGATTGGTATCTGGAGCCTTTTGAGCACCTGGATTTGCCCTGATTGGCTTTGTTAGACACCGGAAAGGACCAGTTTTTAGTAGGCCAGTGTCTACTGAACCTGGGTGGCTGCACTTGCAAGAAATCTTTTACATTTTGCATAGATTTAGCTTTGTCTTCCATTTTCTTTAAAACCTCTTCTGCCTTATTACCAAACAGAGCATCATGCTGCAAAGGGGCATCCAACAATTTAGCTTTAACATGATCACGCAGATTTTGCTCCTTGAGCCAGGCATGCCTTCTAATCACAGATCCAGTAACAGCGGCCCTACAAGAGGCCTCCAAGGAATCAAAACCACATTGCAAAGTATGCTTTTCAACCTGTTCTGCTGAATGCAATAATTCCTGTAACTATTTTCCACACAATCAGAAATAAACATCATTTTCTGTTTCAGTAAGCCCATAACATGCTGTTGATATTTAAGCATATGAAACTGGTAGTTTAAAGCCCTGATTGCCAAGGTTGCAGACGTATAAACCTTCTTACCCCATCTATCCAGTGCCCTGGAATCTCTATCAGAAGGGGTAGGATTTTTGGCTGTAGAGGCCTTTACACCCTTGGGACCCTGAGAAATAGTCTTAGGATCAGCAGCAGGATTTTTGAAAATAAATTTGTGGGAGTCAGGAACCCTGTAATATCAGTCTGGCTTACTAGGAGCCGGAGGCAGGGAATCAGGAGCCATGCTTGATTCCAAGAACACATCATCAACAATGTCTAATACACGAGGTATTGCCAAAGGCCTATGCTGAGGAAGAAGAAGGAAATCCCTAAGCCCCTTTTTTGATTCAGAGAAGTCCTGACTCTTCCAGTGAAAATGTTCCCTTAAAGTATGCAAAGTCTCTCCAAAAGAGTAATCCTCAGGAGATGAAGATGGGATGGATTCCTCTGCATCAGAATCCTCATAGGGTGGAATAGAAAATTCCTGATCAGAAGAGGAATCAGAAGAAATGGAAACCTGATCTGAAGATTCATAATCAGTGCCTTGCCTAGGCCTCTTAGCAGGGGGGGGGGGGGGGTTGGGAACACTTGATCAAGGTAATTAAATCCTCAGCCATTTTGATCATCTGTTTTTTAGGCATAGGGGCCTGAGCATGTGGCTCATGCATCGGTTTTTTAGACATAGAAGTTGTTTTTGACTTTGTTTTTGTTGCTGGCATCAGTTTAATATAAAAATGTTGAGGCCTGAAAACACCCTCAGAAGCCGGTGCCTTCTCAGCGGCTCCGGACCCATCCAAGGGAGAGACATCCATGAGTTCAATACTCTGAGAATCTTGTGGCATACCGGACTCCGAATGGGTCTCGGTAGAGGCCTGCGACTCAAAAGTAGCAGGTATCAGGGACTGCGAAAGTGCCTCACTGAGTACATGCAAACCAGTGAGTGGCTTAGGAGAAGCTTCGTCGTCGGTTTTGGACCTTGACAGTCTCTGTCTTTTTCTTTGCGTTTTTTATGAACTCCGGTAGTCAGATTGCTAACAGACGACATTTCAGGACAATTAAACCTTGAAGCAAAAATATACCGACGCTTAATAGTGCGTTGGTTAAATCTAGCACAAAACCAACAGCAAGGCACGTTGTGATCAGGGTAGGGACCATTGTAGTCATGAACTCTGTTGATTATGTGTCAGCTATTTACACATTATTAGCTGACAAACACTGTTATAAAAGAGTGAACATTGATTTTATTACCAAGAGTTTTTTAAGATTAGATGCTTGCCTGTTTGATTTATTCAGTCAAGGTTGTTTTGATTTTTCTGTTTACATCTTTTTGCTCACAGAATATCCTAGAATTGCCACATTGTTTGGAATACCGAAGGTGCACAAATTGGCTGAACACCTTCCATTTAGACCTATAGTGTCAGCTGTTTTTTCTAAAACAGAAACCATTTCCATTTGGCTAGACAATTTTTTAAATCCTGTGGTACAAAACTCTAAATTTTATCTTCGTGATTCCTGGCACCTTTTAGAATTGTTGAACAAGATTCAAGTGGTGGACACTAATATTCAGTTTGTTTCTTTGGATGTAGCTTCTCTGTACACTTGTATTGATCAAAAATTATGTATGGAGTACATGAGGGAATATCTTAGTCAACAAGTTAATTTTAACAGCACTCTTGTTTATACTTGTACTTTAATGGAATTGGTGTTAGACAACAATTTTTTCAGGTTCAAAGGAGAATTGTTTCAGCAGACATCAGGAGTTGCTATGGGTGCACATGTAGTGCCCAGTTTTGCAAATTTAGTCATGGCAACTTGGGAGACCAAATTTTTGGTCACTCATTCTATGGCTCACAACATTATATTTTACAGACGATACATTGATGATCTGATATTTTTATGGAAGGGAGATATTGACTCTTTTTCCACCTTTCTTCGGGTCCTGAACTGTACCACCAGTTTCTTAAGATTCACCTTGAGAGGGTTTGGTAGTAGTATAGACTTTTTGGATTTGCATTTGACTATTGATTATTCTAATTGCATTTTCCAAAGCAGCATCTATACAAAAATTACCATCGTTAATCAATACCTACATCATGACAGTTTACATCCTCACGAGGTGTAGTCAAGGGACAGTTTATAAGGCTCAGTCGTCCAACTAGTAAAGATGACATTTTTTTGGAGGAAATTTCCAAGTTAAAATGTTTTTTCACAGATGGGGGATATGGATCTCATTGGTTAAATCAGATTATTGGTGAGGTTTCTGCATTGAGATCTAACATTGCAAGTCCAATTTTGGCTTTCACTGGAGACACTGATTTTAACAGAGTTGTAGTACCAAATCACACTGTGGACCCTTACAATTTGTCCTTCTCTTTACCTATCACTAACGAAATGGCCATTATCAGAGAGATTATTTCCAACAATTGGAAAGTAGTGTTAGGTAACTTTGAACTGGTGAAGATTTTAGGTGACCGTCCAGTTTTTAGTTACAAAAGAGTATCTAACATTAAGATGATTTTAGAGAGAGGATCCAAAAATTCCGAGTTCACTTAATTTTACTCCTAGCACTTTTCCTGTTTATCTTGTAAACAGTGTAGATTTGTTAGTCGAACATCTACAATTGTATTTAAGCACAACAACAGGACATTCACAGTAAAAGGGCACTACACATGTAAAACTACCAACATAGTTTATTTAGCTCAATGTACTTCATGTGAACATTTTTACATTGGGAAAACCATACGTACATTGAACAAACGTATTTATGAACACACTTTGGCCGTTAAGAAAAAGGATACATCCAATGCTTTGGCCAGACACTCTTTGGAGTGTTCTGTGTTCAAAAAGTTTTCATTTTCCGTGTTAGAAAGGGTAAATAATGCACCTTTTAGTGGAGATTTTAAAACACCTCTGGAGTGTCGCGAAACGATATAGCAAATCATGTTAAATGCTGACCAGCTTCCAGGTTTAAATGACATGATTAACATTAAATGTTTTTTACAGGCACAGAGATTTCAGCATATGTTTTTTAATGGAGGGTTCCATATATTTTTTTGTATTTGGCAATATACATTTATCATTATTACTATTATTTTTTTATGCATGTGATTTACATACAATTTTTGACCTAAAGTATTTTTTTAAAAAATGCTTATATGCTTATATCATTATTTATTAGTGTAAATTGAATGTACATTACGATTGGTTACCAATTACATGTGATGACTTAGACAGGTATTTATACATTTGAGTGCATTTCTGAAGAAGTTCAGTTGTATTAAATTGAACGAAAACGTTAAAATAAAGTTGTGGTGCCCGTTTTGTTCCCTCACCAGCAGTGTTCTTAGTTATTTGATTTGGATTTGTTTTTTGTGGTTTGGTTGTACTAAATAAGTTTTCTTTCTAACAATGTTCATTCATTACAACATTACTTAAGTAGTTTAGTTCCTGCTGTCCCTTAAAATCTCGCTCATTTTCTGGAACATTCTTCTGTATGTACTTTTCCTATTATTTCATTTATTGCTATATAATCTGGTCCTTCCTTTTCTGAAGATCTCACCTTTGGTTATTTTACCTCCTTTACAATATTTAAAATTTCCTTTACGATGGGAACAGGTTTTGATTTCTGTTTCTAACTGACTTTTTTGGTAACAAATAGCATTGAATTTTGTAAGGTCTTACTATGTCTAAGCAAATCAGATCTTATAACAGAGCTCAATAGAATAATTTCTTAGTTAAAACCATCTGTTCTCTGAACATAGGTTCATAGGTAATTACTAGGCAATCTACCCTTGAGGACCATTTTAAGCCTAGCCAATTTCCCTTTTATTGCTTGAATTAACATATCTTATTTGGTGCTACATTGGCCGTACCCATCACTTAGTCAATAATCACTCCTAGTGAGAATAACTGGGATCATACCACAGATTATTTCAGGGAAACATATGGAATAAAAACATTAAAGAGAATTTTTTAAATCTGTCAGCTCGTCACATTCCCAAAAAACATGCTCTCAGTTACCTCCCAATTCCCAATCACACCTCTAGCATTTAGGAAGAAAGGAACTGCCCAGGTGGTATAACTTCGACTAAAATGAGAAGTATTTGGATATATATGACATTTTACTGGAAGAGGAGCATAAAACAGCCACTGGAACTAGAGTTGCTGGTGCTGGACTGGATGTCTTTAACAGTAAGACAGGGAAGCAATGAAAGTTCAAGCTTCAAGAGGCTGGAATTAAATATAGTATCTGTGTCATGGTGTAAACTCCTGGTCTGGCATCTAAAAAAATGGATAATGCTCATTGTTCTCTGCCATCCCAGCTAGTAATCGAGACTACAGGAAGCACATTACCACAGCAATAACAAAGTTTCTGGTTCTGGAAGAAATTGTTTTAAGGCAGGTACAGCATTTAAAGAGCACTCCACAATTTCCAATATGGGAATGATATCTCAAGGTCATTGACTACCAACATCTAAGTCTGCAGTGGGGAATGGCATGAGTGGGCCACAGAGAAGTGGAGAGCACCCTGCTAGTTCTCCACTTATATTTATAAGAATGCTCATTTCTCTGTTTATATACACTGTAACCTGACTTACAGGAAGAATCGGATGATAAACCTTGCCCAGACTTTGAAACTCTCCCCTGCTTTGCCTCCTTTTTTGTGAATTGTTTACTAATTAGAAATTCTTAGATGTCTTCCTCCATTTTTTTGGTAGTTTTCCTGATGTTTGACAATGAATACAGACCTCGGTTTTATCTTTTCAGCTTAAGCACAAGAACAGAGTGAAGTCCTCAACTCAGTGGGATCTTTTACTAGGGCAGGTATTCATTTTTTTCTCAATGGAGCCATGACTGAGGAAATATACAAAAATCACTGAAAAAAGTGATGACTGAGTAAAAAAAATCTCAAGACAGAAAGCAGTCATTAGTCTAGGATGAACAGTCATTACCGCAATGCTGTATACAGTGCAATGATGGGCAAAGTGATGTCTACACTGATGTGAAGCTGAGGCCAACAGCAGATAGTCCTAAAGGAAATAGGGACAAGATGAAGTTTGCCAAAGAGGTCCTAGAACATAATATCAGAATGGACACAGGATACTTTTACAGGAATCTCAAATTAAGATTTAGAGCAGGAGTTCCTGAACTTTTCAAACCAATGCACTCTTAACAAAACTGAACTGGTGTTTGGCTGTAGCACCCTTGCAATACACACAAATTGCAAAATCATACTGAATGCCATGAGGATGAAAGATACAGCACAAAAACAATGCTTTGGTTGCGTGACTTCAGTATAAGTTGGCACATTGACAAACATAACACTACTAGACACTGCTAACATTCTTTTTACAAATAGATAAAACTGGATTGTGCATAGTATTGATCACTTTAATGATATTTGATTGGATTTAATTTTTCTTGTAAAACCAAATTTTCCACTGCTCAAATGTAGACGGTATGATGGAGCAGAGGCAATTGAGAACATATATTTTGGGAGTGTAATGAGTTGGCAGACTTTATGGGTAAGCAAACTGGTGTAACTAAGGAAATGATTATTGAGCTGTGATAAAGAATCTGAACTGCCTAGACATGGTAATGCCTTGTTGAGCTTAATTCTGGTGGCTGCCAAAAAAGCAATTACTAGAAAATGGAAATCAAAGTCTAAATCAACTGTAGTGGTAGTAGTGAATATATCAATAGAGATAAAAGTAGTGGAAGTAGGATCTTTAGAAAAGGGTAGGAGCAAAGTATATAGAAAAAAATAGGAATTTTTGAGAACAATACATGCAAAATAATGTTTTAGAGAAGGAATGAGGTTTAAGGAAAGGCAAGAACTGAATTAGCTAAGTAATGATCAAATGACAATGACTGTATACACAATTATATGCAATAACATCTACAAATGAAAATATGTCAATATGGTTTGTTTTCATTTACATAAATGTATGACTGCCTATGTTACAACTGAAACAACAAACATTTTTATTGAATCAATAAAAAAAAATATTGTAGTACACTGCTGGTTGTGTTCCTTAGAAGAAGACATTTGGGAAAATGCGTTGACAAATATGCTTTTAGAATGCACTATCTGAATATTTCTATGATTCTTCCTTTTTATAATGCTTTTTGTCCTAATTATCTGGATATCAGCTGGGCCATTAAAGTTTGAACTGTGGTAATATTCCTCATGACAAAACTGTATAAATGTATGCTCCAACAATGATCAGTCTTTCAAAAAATTACAGTTTTAAATAATCTAGCAAAGACTCCCACGGTTCTAATCTTGTCCCTCTAGTAATCAGGTTCAGTTTGCTTAACAGCCTTTGATCACTGGGATGGCACACACAGGGAGAAAGTTGATTACTGTAAACCAGCAATAAAATATACCACTTGAGAACCAAACCAGAGACACCATCAACAAATACAATACAAGTACAGATCTGAAGAAGCTCATGGTCAAGTAGCATGAAAGCACTTCACGGTCACATTTGAACAGTAGGGAATGTTCCTTTTATTTTACTCTCCATCCACAAACAAGCGACTCACAGAGAGGTTCATACTTCCACATTACTTGGGGTTACAGCAATGGCTGATAAGACAACAGACTGAGAATCTTGGACTGAGGAGGTGAAATGCTGCTTCAATGAAGGCTGACTATACATATTACTGTACACTCTGTAGTGTCCACCGATATTCCCAAGGATCACAACAGCTGCATTAAAAAAGTTCCATACTTTAAACAGACTCCCTTGTTGGAACACCTATGAGCCAATCAACGATATAATGGACAACTCTGGTTCCTTACAGCCTGAAATGCGCTGTGGCAGCTGCCATACATTTGGTGAACACCTTGCAGGCTTTTGTGAGACCGGACCAGAAATTTGTGAAATAGTAGTGACTCAATTCCAAACTGCAGGACCCTCTTTTTTCAGCCTGGTTATCTTGACATGCAGATTAGGCATCCTGAAGATCCAAAAAGTACATCCGTCCTTCCTTCTTTAGACATGGATCACGTGCACCGTGATCATTTCATATTTTACTTTTTCCATAAATTGGTTTAGGCCAATGAGCTGTGGGAAGGGCCTTACTTAGGTCACAGATTTTCTTGGGAACTAAAAAGAATCTTGAATAAAAGTGTGGACCCTCCCTGGTCTGGTGGAACTTCTTCAATGGCGCTTTTCTTCAACAGGGTTGCAATCTCTAGTCTGGTCACCTTCTTCTGATGGGGCTGGACATCAGAAAAGAATCCATCTTCTGATGGGGCTGGACATGAGAAAAGAACATGAAGGAAATTCTGTAGTCTCTGGATATCGTTTCCCTGATCCACAAAAAGGCAGGAGTCAGAGCTTGACGTGGCAGAGTTGAAGATATTAAGATTTGCATTGGGTGTGACGAGGATGGCCAAGATTAGGTGTAAGTATATTAGAGGGTCAGCCCAGGTTGGAAGGTTTGGTGACAAAGCCAGAGAGGCAAGATTACATTGGTTTGGATATGTGCTGAGGAGGGATGCAGAGTATATTGGGAAAAAGATGCTAAGAATGAAGCTGCCAGGTAAAAGGAAAAGAGAAAGGCCTAAGATAAGGTTTATGGATGTGGACATGCAGGCGGTTGGTGTGACAGAGCAAGATGCAGAGGACAGGAAGAAATGGAAACAGTTGATCTGCTGTGGCGACCCCTAACGGGAGCAGCCGAAAGAAGAAGAAGAAGAAGACATGTTCTACATGATGGCCTACCATGAAGTAATGTGCAAGGAGATGTGCCCCCAATTGCTTCTGGAGCAGAACATTGCAATTAACCCTCAGAGGGAAGCTACAAAATCCATAGTTTTGCAGGCCACATGTTCCTCCAGAGTGGCAACCATTCTGGAAACCTCTGCACTCACGTTGGCTTCTTCCGGAACACTGTTCAAAGAGGTGCTGTGGACTTTTCCTGAACCACAAGTTCCATGCATTACTCTAGCTGCAAATAAAATTCCTCTGAGTGTTAACAAGTTTTACACCAATTGCTGTGAGCATCTTACCTTCCTCCTCACTCTTTTGCAGTTTCTCCTTCACCTCTAGGCCAAAAAGAGAGGTCAAATCATAAGAGGTGCTGGTAAAAGTCAACTTAAAGTTGTTCACAAACTTGCAATGCCTAGATGAAGCATGAAAGAGCACAGTGATGCTGAAGCCAGCTGTATAAGCCTCTCCAATGACTGCATTGTGTAACATTTGCAAGGAAAGGTTGGAGAGGTCAGCCACAATTGCTACTTTGGAGTACCTGATGCATATACACTTTCTAAAGTAGTTTAGTACCAAAAACTACCAGTCTAACGGATGAACTGCCAAGCTCTCTTCTGAGGTCTCCATCTTTAAGGCAGTTGCCACCACTCTGACACTTATGGTTCTTGGGAGGAGAGAGGACACTGACCAGACTTCCTTGGGATAGGGTCTATCACTTGGGTATTCACTCGAGAGAGACTGGCTTACCTGGTCACAAACCCTCACAAACATTTTTTCCAGGATCACACCAAACTTGGGGGTCACTGGAGGGGATACTGGAGAAGACTTCTCCTTTATCCAACTCTGCATTTGTTGTGGAAGATTCCATAAGGATGTCCACATAGCTCCTTTTACACCTGCTTGTCCTGGGAACACTTGTAGAGGCATCATCTAAGTGGAAGGGAGAGGAATTAGATCTGGATGCTACCAACTTCTCAGTGGCAACCTTCCACCCTGCTGTCTCAACAGGATGACAGGATCAAGGCCTCAGTTTAAAGATCATCCTGGAAGAGAGCTGACTCTGCTGCAGACTATTTGGAAAACGCCATCACCTGAAGTTGCTTCAGGATCATATCTCACCTCTTTCGTACAAAAAAAAAAATGCAGATTGGACAAGCATAAGGTCTCACAGTCTATTTAGTCTGACAAGGTCTCGACACTGAGACAAATGGCATCTCAGAGGACAGCTCCAGGGCCAATGCCTCAAACATCAACTTTGTTGACTCTGAAAATGGCCCCAAGGGCACTGAAACCGAGACAGCACTGGCCAACAGGCATTCAAGGCCTCTGCCCTAGTGATCTTCAAAACTTGGAATGCAGCACAAAGGTCACTGGAACAGATGAAAAAGATGATACTGAAGGCAGGGTGTAGACGTCTGAGAATAAATCACTGGTTCTAAAGCTACAGGTGCCAAAAACAAGACCTAGAGAATAAAGGAAGGTCTCCCCTCTGGAAAATTATGTCCATCTCAAGTTGTGCTTTATCAAGGGCTCTCATCAGTTTATCTTTGTCCATATTCAAAGCAGTGAAGAAACTGAGGAGGAACCATAAGGAAATGAAAGTGAGGACGAATGTCTTGACTCCGAATACTTTGAGGTAACGGACTTCTCCACTTGAAGTCACTGTGGTACAGGATCCCCTTCTTAGAAATAGGTTAAAGTAGTTTTTCTTTTCAGAAAGGTTGATCAGAACAAACTATGGACAAAGTATTGCCTTTGAGGAGATGGGGTCCTCCATACATGACAATCTGAGTGCCAAGGGAGAAGACCTAACAAGAGTCCCTAACAGCCACATTTTCTCAAACTTACTCTGAATTCTTCTAAGGGTAAGAAAGAGAGAAACTGCTGTGTAAAAATAGTTATGTTGTGAAGACCTAAAACAAAACTGCCAACAAATATCACAGGACCTATCCAGATGTTTCAATACTCAAACACACTACACTTTGTGTCCTGAGCTGGAATTCTCTGTTTACATTTTGAACATTTCCTGAAAGATGAGGCTTTGTCTTGTTGATCATAATAAAAAGCCACCAATCTTAGGCCAAAAATCCAAATGATCACAAAAAAACACCAACAGTTAGCATAAAGCAAACAGAACCACAAATAGTTAATACAATTTACAAAGTAAATAAACTAGTGCCTATAAATTAAAGCAGACTTAATTGGGAGCATGGGAGGTAGAAAACCAGCATAAATATCAACAACCAAGTGGTCAGTCCTTACAAAAAGGCCTGGCCTTAAATAGTTTAATGATTCGGACTAGGAGGACAAATCACACCCAAAATATCCAAAGATGAGAAAAATGAGCCTGGGAGTATCTCTCAGTGTTAGCTACAGATGTTACAAATTAGATCTGAAGAGACAGTAAAGTGTGGTAAATTATGGGAGAGCCTAAAACACTGCCGAGTGACTACTGCTTGCAGCTACCAAATTCCTGTTGAAAAGTGTAGAATAGATCATGCAAGGACACAAGGAAAACTGATCTTTACGGGTATTCCTTGTATACATTTACTCATAAAGAGTTAAAGTAGTATTACAAAAAAAAAGTTTTTTCCATTCAACAAACACACACACAAAGGCTAGTATTCACATGATAAAAAGTGATCTTTGTAATATTTTTCTCATGGAAAGTAGCCAAATAGCAAAGTACTCACAAATGGAAAACACAGTCAAGTGATTCGTGTGTACAAACTTTGTGAAAAGAAAAGTATACAGAGTAACTAGTTTATACTGCGCATGTATCAACTGATGTCAGAAATGTGGCAGCTTCCGGATGCTCTAACAAATTGCACTCTACTTAATGACTTACATGATGCTTTGATTCTCTGCTGCAAATGCCAACTCTGAACTTCACTGATTTGAACATGCCTGGAAACTTGAGGCACCTCACATCACACAACTTTCCCATCAGTTCCACTTTTTCAGTTTCAATCTAGATAAGGTTTGGATCCCATACTTAAGATGCTGTATTTCAGATAAGGCACACCATGCAAAAAATAAAAAAAACAGCTACAATCTGATTCTTAGACGAACAATATAACTTAGCCTTTTAGGATTCTACAAACACGTGTGCATCAACACTGCTTTTGTAACTTTTCATCCAAAGAATTTTCAGTTTAGAAATGACAGGCCTGTGAAACAAGCATCTCAAGTCTGCAACATGGAAAATGTAATGCAAAATGTGCAGATCAAAAATAAATTTGGTCAAAATTCTGATGTAGGGGCACCAGAGAGTTTCCTATATCCTACTTACTGCAACATTATGGTGAAACTAACAAGAACTACAAAATGCATGCATTACATATAAGAACTCTGGCACATACTACAATTTCAGAAATAAAGCAATTCTAAACACTGGAACTAAATTCTGTATGCAACACCACATGGTTGCTTTTGTTCTTTCCTTCTTCACCTCTTCCCTCATAAGAGCACATAAACATCACTTAGCTTTAATAAAGGATAATTACAATCCTGGCTAACACAGCAGTAATGAAACTATGATTGCTCAAAGACAGTCCATAATTAAACATCTGGCAATAAGTAGATTCAATTTCAAAGAAAAAACAAGTAACATTTGTGCTGCGGAACTGTAATCCAGTTTGATGGCACTTTTTCATGCATACTGTTAATCCTCTACAGCATGTACATATTCCTCATATAATACAGCTGTAATTTGAGACTGTGACTGATGTGAAGGTGCCACCCAGACAGTTAAAGTGCATCTTTTTTTTTTTCAGAATACAAAATTACCTGTTGCAGAGCAAACAAGCTATCACATTGTTGGCATAGTATTTCTTTAATTATTAATTTCTTCTTTGCGGAGTTGACATACACTGCAAACAAATAACATGGAGCCAAAAACATGCACATAGTACAGCTGTACATGGTTAATAGTGCTTGTTTTTAAATAACTTTGAGACAGTAGGGCAGTGGGTAAACAGTCAATGCACATTAAAAGATTGACAAGACAGTTTACCACAGATGTGTTGCTGCTCTAAGTGATATCCATCCTTTTTCTGATAACCCACTTTATCCAAGTTGTGGGAACACAGGCAATGGGTGCAAAACATTCAAAGTCATTCTGGACAGGGTGTTAGTCTATCCCAGAATGCACACCAGACAACCCCCCCCCCCCCACACACACACACCAATGGGTAATCTGTATAGTGCCAATTCACCTACTGCATGCCTTTGTGAAATGGGGAAAAAAACTAGAGAAAAATGAAAAGACCCACATAGATGCAGTAAGGATATAGAAACTCCACACAAAAGGCACTCAGGGTAAGAAATCTAACCAGAAATCCTCTTGCTGGAGGCAGCAATGCTACTCACTATATCACTGTATCGCTCACAAAAAAATAAGAATGATGCACAGTTGTGCAAGTATCACTACTGCTCAAATTCATAACATGAACCGGGAAGTACCAAGCAGTATATATCTGGCTCCCAGAAAAGGGTGAATGGTCTACACTACAAGACAGCTGAAGGAAATTGTGCTGCAATTCTATAGACTGACCTTCCAACTTTTAAAGTTCAAAAAATGTGTACTTGGATGTCCAAATGTTAGTTTCACAAATAATTGTCTTGGAGGATTAAGAGGCTGTTACCACACTGTTTCCTGTGGTCCAGTTGTGCAAGATTCAAATTCCCTCGGCCTCCATTGCCTGTGTGACTGTGAGCAAGTTACGTAACCAGACACCATTTCCACGCTAAGTCTGAATAAGCTCCATGGAGATCAGTGCTCTAACCCAGAAAACAAACAGACAAATAAAAAAATACTTTGGAAAAATGCAAGAGGGCTGTTGTGGCAGCTACTGATCTGGTAGAGTGAATCCTAACCTCCTCAGTCAAAGTTTTGCCATAATGGTCATAAAAAAGATAAAGCTTGGAAATGGTATGTTTAGCAACTGGACAACTCTGTTCACCCCTCGTAAATGACAAACGACTCATTAGACTGAATTAATTGTTTAGTTCTTTCAGGACAGTCTCCGACTTGTGTGTGCAAATCCACAATACACAAAATTCTACCACATTTGTTTTCCTGCCTCAGAAAGGAGACGGAGAACTGTACAGAGTTTTTCAAAGGCATTTCTGAGACCATTTTAGGGATAAAGAAGGGATTTGTTCTTAAAGAAATCCCACCCTCAAGTAAAACTGTATATGGCTCTTTACACATCACAGCTTGCAGATCAAAAACCCTTCTGTGTGAGATGGCCACAACTAATACATTTTTCCCAAGAAACCCATTTCAAGGTATTATTTTATACCTGACAAAACCAGAAAGGGAAATTACAGTGTTGTGGAACATTTTGAGACAGTTTCAAAACTTTTCGGGATACAAAATTAATGAACCTAAAACAAAGGCAACAGCAGTAAATTATGCAACCACACAAACTGCTTCAGCAATATCCATATTTATGGGGATATGACAAAAAGGAAGTGTTTAGGAGTATGGATTAAAATGATTCTGGTTTGGCAGCTAAATATACATGGGAAGAGACTAAATAAAAGATAAGAGAAAAACTGAGAACATGGAAGCAATGTTATATGGATAGCATGTTGTATGGACAGTAAGATACATACAGTTAACATGTTTTTAGGGCTTTTAGTCTTATATACAGGTCAGGGGCAGCCACGGTGGTGTAGTGGTTAGCCTTGCTGCCTCACAGCAAGAGGCTCTCCGGTTCGATCCTCGGCTGTGGTACCTTCTGTGCAGAGTCTGCATGTCCTCCCTGTGGTCGTGTGGGTTTCCTCCCACATCCCAAAGAGGTGGATTGGATACTCTAACTTGGCCCTAGGCGTGAATGCGTGCATGTGTGTGCCTCCTGTGAAAGGTTGGGTGCTGCGCTGGCAACTCAACACCGTAAAACTCCACTGCCGATCATGAGCGGACAGGTGATCCACTGTGGCGACCCCTAACCGGGAAAAGCCGAAAGAACAAGAAGAAGAAAGTCTTATATACAGGTCAGGCATATTTTTATCAACCAGAGGAGAAGTTGTGGATAGCAATTAAGAGCTGAAGAATTTTATCTGGGAGGGGAAGACAGCAACAGTCAAGTGGGATAAGCTGATTCGTCCAATAGAACAAGGTGGATTGGGATTACCTGATTTGAAGTGGTATTTCAGAGCAACACAGATAAGGCTCCTAATAAACAGCACAAGCAGAAAACTTTAATTCAAAGTGGAAAGGGATGATGTTGAAATGGGGGAAAGCTCAAGAAACAAGAGACTGGGATTTTGGATGCAGACCTTTAAGGAGAATAACAATAATCATACAGAATATTATATTCATAAAGTAGCAGAAACTATTCTAAGAACTAAGCCAACATGGGAATGGAGAAAGGAGATTCTGTGGATAGGGATAACTAAGTAGGGATACAGACAATAGGCAAGAGGGAGCTAGAATTTATTGTAGAAAACTGGCAAATGAACCAATGTATTGGGAGCAATTTAATTGAGAGGGAAAGGTAATAGAATGGGAAGTCGCAAAGAATTTATTTGGACTGCAGGTTAGAGATTCCCTTCCCTATCAAGGACTGATATCAGAGCATAGGCAAAAAGAAAGAAATAGAGGGATCCTAAATGAAAGACCAGCACTGGTAGAGTTTTTAGTAGAATTTAGAAAAGAAACTGCTGTTAAAAAAAAGTAATAATTAGTAGAGCATATAAAATATAGCATGATAACTATAAGATTCGATCAGAGGAGATTAGAAAGGACTGGGAAGAGAATCGATCAGAGAAGGTTAGAAAGGATGGGGAAGAGATTGGATAAGCAATTCACAAAGAAACAATGGGGGATATATGTATGTCTGCCAAATATGCAACAAAATAAAGCAGTAATGTACTTATCATAACATTCCATCTGTGTTCTCCACTGTCATTCTTCCTCAACTGCTTGGTTTGGATCCGACCCTCGGATCCGATTTAGATGCTACTAAAGCTTGTGGCCACCAAAAACTCTCAAGCTCCTCTCCTACCCATAATGCACCAACTCCTAACATACCTCAGATCTTGTTTGCTGTCTTTCATAAAGCAGAAAGCATCGCTACAACTTTCCTGATAGAAAGGTCATACCTGGAGCTCAATATTAAGGACTGTGGTGTCCTTATAGTGTCTTGTTCTTACAGAAGTCAATAACAGCAAATGATGGGGGTTGGTGGGTGGGATGTTGAGGAAGAATAAAAATGGACAACGCAGGTGGAACATTAATAAGTACATAACTTCTTTATCTGAGGTTGTCAATTTTCAGTCTATCCTCAGCTGTTAGGACAGAGTCCCCAGCTACCTAAATTCCTGGGTGGACTCTAAGAAATGATATTCACAGCTAGCAACACAGTGGTCAGCACAGCTGAGCCAAAGACTGCTCTTCCCCTCGAGACTAGTTCCAGTTTGTAACGAGTAATAAAGGTCTGAGGATTGGACCAAGTTGTGGCCACACAAATGTCATCAATGGAAGCTCTAGAGAGAAACACTGAAGAAGTAGCCATGGACCTAGTCAAATGGGCTCTTACAGGTCTTGGTAAGGATAGACCAGACTTGCTGTAAATAAATGATATGCAATCCTTCAGCCATCTGGCCAAGGTCACCTTTGCAACTGATTTGCCTAATTTAGAATCTGCAAAGGACACAAATAATTGATCTGTCTTTCTAAAATCTTTTTTCCTGTGCAAGTAAAAATGTAATTGTCTGTGAACATCCAATAAATGCAACATATATTCACCCTTGCTTGCAAGCTTAGGAAAGAAAATTGGCAAATTAACAGACAGAGTTGATTCTGACACCACCTTGGGAAGAAAAGATGCATTGGTACATAAAATGACTATATTTGTGAAAGATCAAGTAGGGAGGTTTAGATGATGATGCTTGAAGTTCTGAAATTCTTCTAGCAGAGGCAATAGCCACTAGAAAGTTTTCCAGGTCAGATAATTAAGATCGCATTTTGCTGCTGGTTCAAAGGGGGAATAAGTCAAGGCCTGCAGTACTAAGTTCAAATCCCATGGTGGAGTAGAATATTTATATGAGGGTCTCAGAAGGAGTGTGCCTCTCACAAATGCTTTGCAAAGTTTAGATGAGGCAAGAGAAGAATTTTCAAATCCAACATGAAAATTAGAGACTGCTGCTAACTGAACTTTAATGGTTGAGGAACTAGCTCCTTCATTAAAGATTGATGACAAAAATCTAGAACACATTGTACAGGAGCCGAGAAGGGGCCAATGCATTTTTGCTGTGTCCAGGAAACAAACCTTTTCGAATTACTTCTATAAAGTTTTCTCATAGAAGCTTTATGGGAAGATAAAAGTATATGATGGACAGTGGATGGCAGCATTGGTTGTCTGGCTATTAACGGAATTGGAGAAATCAAATTGCTAGCTTGAGGTTTGAGATGTCTGGGAGAATCATGTCTGTTGGGTGAGACAGAAGGTCTAGAATTGGACCCAGAATCCAAGGTTCCAATATGGATAAATTAGATGAGGCCAAAGAAATGGGAATCAAACTTGTCAAGACCAATAAGGAACAATGATGATGACTTTGCTTTTTCACCAGGAGACTTTCTGTAACAATAAGGGGAGTAGGGGGTAGGTATAAAGGAGATCGAGGGGGTATTTGTGGAGTAGAATGTTCCTTGGTGATTCCCCTGGTGGGGGGGGGTCAGGACAAAGATGCTGCTGCACTTGTTGTTTAGGGGAGATGCAATAAGATCACAGCAAGGCTGGCCCACTGATGGAAAATCATATCAGTCACTTTATTGTTGAGAGACCACTCATGAGGTAGAAGAATTGACCTGTTCAATTTGTCTGCTATCTCACTGGACTTCCCCGGAATGTGCATTCCTATCAGTAAGCTGCTAGATGAGATCACGCATTGCCATACCTTGTGTGCTTCTCAACACAAGGGGTAAAATCTGGTTCTTCCTTATTTGTTGATGTACTTAACTACTGACATATTGTCTGTTTGAATCGCAACTGTCACCAAAGGGAAAGCATCTTGGAAAGCTTGCAACACTAAGAGCACTCCTTTCATCACAAGGACATTGATATGCAAATTGGCCTCTTCAGGGGACCAAGTGCCTTGAACTGTTTTCCCCAGGAAGTGTCTCTCCCACCAAATATGGGAAACATTTGTGGTCACTATGGCTTTGGGTTGAGGGAGAATGAAAAGATGACCTTGTAGAACCTGATCTGATCAAATCCACCACCAAAGGTACTTCTTGCATGCCTGAGTGATTGTTATTTGTGTTGACATGCGCTGGGAAAGAACTGACCACTGTGTTGCTAGCATGCACTGGAGAATTCTCACATGAAACCTTGCTAGAGGGACTAAAATAATGGCAGCTGACATAGACCCCAGGGTTTGAAGAATTGAGTGGACTGAAATTTTGGTATTGTGAATTTTTCTGATATGGAACCTGACAGCTTCTCTTTAGTGTACAGATCGTCACTGAAGTCATGTAGAAGAATGCTCCTATGAATTCTGAAGTTTGAGTTTGTTGTAATGGAGATTTCTTGTAATTTACGTTTATTCCCAGATGAGAAAAAATCTGGATCACCTGATCTCTTGCTAGTAATAGCAGCAGCTTGGTCGGGGCAGTAATGAGCCAGTCTTCTAGATATGAAAACACTCAAAATCCCTGCAGTCTAAAGTAAGCTGCTACTACTCCCATGCATTTGGTGAACATCCTGGGGGCTGTGGTGAGGCCAAAGGACAGTACTCCGAACTGATGGACTGATGGTGACTGGCTCCCAGCAGAAGCATAAATACCTTCTGGATTGTCTGTTCATTTTTATGTAATAGTACACATCCTGAAGGGGACCTCTTGAATGCCTCTTTTTTCTAGCAGCTTTTGTATTTCTATTGCTGCTCATTTCCTCTGACTGGGTAGAGCATTGGGAATCTTGTATACAGTTGGAGGTGACAGGGAAAAGGGAATTATACAGCCTCTGGAAATTATTCTCTGCACCCAAGCATCTCTTGTTAAATCTAGCCAAGCTTGCTGGTGCAGAGAAAGTCGAACCCTGATTGCCTCCAGAGGGAGACAATTGGGCCTCTTTTCAGGACTGCTGACTGGATCTGTTAGAGAAAGAATCCCTGGAGCCCTGGTTTTGGTGACTCCTCTGCTGTGTGGACGGCATTGTCCATTAGTGCCACTAGGGGCAGAGGGAGGAACTCTATCCCCACGTGTGTCCTGGAAAGGACCCTGGGAGTTTCTGAACCACATTTCCAAACCACTTTGTTGATTCTTATAAAAGGATCTTTGAGGGGTCCAAAAACATGCATCCACTACAGAGAGGGTCTTTCCATCCTTCTCATACCTGGAGTGTGTGTCCTTCACTTTTGAGCCAAACAACAAAGTGCTGTCAAAGGGAGCACTGATGAGTGATGACTTGAAAGGCTCCGCAAAACCACATAAGCACATATAGGCATGCATCCTAATGGACATGCGTAACCGCCAAGGCAACTTAAGATGCATACGAGATAAGTCTCATGGACAAATTTGAATGGATTGGAGGGTAGCCATCTGAGAGGCCACAAAAGACTGAGCCTGAGCAGTAACGGTCCCTGAAAGGGATTTTGAAAGTTCTTTGATTAAATCCCTTTGCAGTCTTGTAAAATGTGACAAATAGTTTAGCGATCTATGGGCAAAGGTTGCTAAAGTACAGACATGCTTCCCAATCCTGTGCATCATCCTAGACTCCCTGTTAGGTGGATGGACAGAGAAACTTTGCTCAGAGAGTTCCTTCTTAGTGGCCGCCACCACAGCCATGGCATCCACAGGCACCCCCTTACTCCACAATTCCTTCTCAACAGGTTGTGCCAGAATCTGATATGGCCTCTTAAGGACTGACTCAACTAAGTCAGGTTCCTTCCACACCCACGTAGAGACTAAATCAATGAGCTTATCCAAACCACAATATAGAAGCAAAATTAATCCAAACGACAAAGCCAGTAGATTTTTCCTTTTATTAAGACACACCAAAACCTCTCTAGCGCCTCGGCTTAACAGCCTTCCAGGAGAGAATACAAACAGAGAAAAAAATCTCTTATAAAAATGCATCAATTACATTAAAATTCATCAATAAAACAATTAACCAATTTTATCAACACTTTATAATAAAAACTTCCAATTACATTCCTGATTTAATCCACCAGGAGTTAAAGTATTATACTTTAAAATAAAAACTGCTTCTTTAGACAGTAATCTATTTTTTAAACGCATAGTGTTTATTGCTGAAACTTGTTCCAAGATACTGCCGTTTAAACCTTCACATGACCCTCCATGTATTTCATTAAAATGAGTGGCTACAGGGTTTTCTAATTTTTTATTCTTAATATCATGAATATGCTCTTGTAGCCTAACCTTGAAAGACCTCTTACTTTCACCAATATAAAATAAATTACATGGGCATTTAAGAGCATAAATAATACCCACCGTACTACAAGTATACTCTGTTATTGGTCTATATTTTATACCATTAATTTTATCAAAATATTTCACTATAAATGGACAAACAGAACAATTTCTACATGCCCAGGTACCAACCCTACTAATTTCATGACTTATATTAATATTTGGTAAAGAGAAACTAGCATGAACTAACATATCTTTTAGGTTACAACCTCTCTTAAAAGAAATCAAAGGTGAATGCCATACATTATTCAATTTGTATCTTCCTTCTCTCAAAAATGACCAATAATATTTTATAAAGTACAGTTTTGTACCTACCATAAAAGTAGATGTCCGATAGACATGCAACTGCAGTCATAACATGTGGGTTGTCCTGCCTCAGGCAGCCCTCGGTCGGCCGGATTCCAAAGTCTGGGTCCGACGTCGGCTGATGTCGCATTTCTCTCTGACATCAGAGCGGCTGGAGTACATAAGCATCAGCCGACACCATTTTCTTCAGTGTTTCTTGCCCCAGATGCCAGGTGCCCTCCAAGGAAGGCTGTAATCAAATTGGAAGACAAAAACAGGATTCCAAACAAATACATGAGCAATAAAACAAATACACCATAACAGATATCCCCAGCTAAGAGTAAGGGGGATAGGAGTGGACCCTAGGCATAGAGGGGTATGGAGGGAGGAACCGACTGCAGTTGCATGTCTATCGGACATCTACATTTATGGTAGGTACAAAACTGTACTATGTCCTTCAAGAATGCAACTGCAGTCATAACATGTGGGTAGAATACCATAGCTTAGCTGGGGGAGGAGGTATGCTCTAGGAAAGAGATGGTGCGGCAATCAAACCCTGCAGGACTGCCGAAGCAAAGCCTGCTCTGGATCTGGAATATAGAGGGAGATTGTAGTGTTTGGAGAATGTATGCATGGAGCTCCATGTAGCAGCTTCTAGAATGTCCTTTGTAGGCACCCCTCTTAAAAATGCTGTAGAGGTGGCTGTAGCTCTGGTGGAATGTGGTCTGACATAGGCTGGAACAGTCTTCCCATGAAAGGAATAACAGAATCTGATGCAATGTCCAATCCATTTAGAAATAGTCTGTTTTGAAATTGCTTTTCCTTGGACTGCAGGGGCGTAAGCTACGAAAAGCTGTTCAGACTTCCTACTGGCCTTGGTTCTGTCCAGGTAGTATCGAAGTTGTCTATGAATGTCCAAGGTATGCAAAAGTCTTTCCCCTTATTCTCAGGATTGGGGAAGAAAGCAGGCAGATGAATGGCTTGATTTAGAGAAAACCTAGATACCACCTTTGGCACAAAAGTAGGGTTGGTCCTTAATGAAACCCTGTCTCTGTGGAAAATAATAAAGGGTGGTATTGCCATTAGGGCCTGTAGCTCAAACCCTTCTTGCTGAGGTAATTGCCAACAGGAAAGCTGTTTTCCATGAGAGAAATTGCAAGTCAACTGAAGCTGCTGGCTCAAAAGGAGGTAGAGTCAGTTTTTCTAAGACAAAATTGAGGTCCCAGGCTGTCACTGGGGCCTTTCTTGGTGGCTTAATGTTCTTGATTCCCCTGAGGAATTGTCTTAGTAAGGGGTGAGAGAAAACAGGAGGATCAGTGTTGTATCTAGCTGAAATAGCAGATGCATGTATCTTTATTGAAGAATATGAGAGGCCGCTCTGTAACATATCTGCCAAATATTCCAAGATGAGTGGGATGTTCAGTAATGATGCATCATGTCCCTTGCTGGCATTCCAATTGCTGAATCTTTTCCACTTTGCTAAGTAAACCTTTCTGGTGGATGGTCTTGAGCCTCTGTTAGTATCCGCTGAACTTCCTTGGAGAGAGATAAGCTGAAGTTATTTATGGGATCTCCCAGGCTGTTAGCTGCAGTGTCTGAAGGTTTGGATGCAGTGTTTCGAAATTGTGTTGAGTCAAAAGTAGAGGCCACTGAGGGAGGGCCCACCTCCTGGTGTGACATATGCTCCGTAGTAGTGGGTACCAGTGTTGTCTTGGCCAATCCGGAGCTATTATGATTCCCTTGGGCTTCTCTGCTTTGATCTTTAGTAATACTGAGGTCATCAGTGGCAGAGGTGGGAATGCATAGATTGCTAGGGAGTTCCAGTTTAAAGAAAGGGCATCTATTTTCCAAGCCTTTGGATGGTATGTCCTTGTGCAAAATTTTGGTAGAAGATGATTGAGGTGAGAGGCAAATAGGTCCACTTCTGGCTTGCCCCATGTCGAAGTGAGTTGTCTGAAAGCCTTCGGATGTAACCTCCACTTGTGTGGATCTGTGAAATTCCTGCTTAGGCTGTCCGCCAACACATTGTCTTTTCCTGGAACAAACTGGGATTGTAACTGGATGTTTAGACTCAGTGATTTCTCCCAAAGCTGCATTGTCAGTCTGCAAAGGGGTAAGAGTGGGTGCCCCCCTGCTTGTTTATGTACCACATCACAGTGGTGTTGTCTGTCCGTATCATTAAATGGCCTTGCTGGAGTTGGTGTTGAAAAGCCTCGATAGCATGCATTACTGCCAGCATTTCCTTTTGGTTTATATGCAGATGTGTTTCCTTTGGAGACCATTGCCCTTGTATACACCTGCCTTCCATGTGCGCCCCCCATCCAAGGTCTGAGGCGTCTGTAGTCATGGTCTGTGTTATCTGTGGTTTTTTGAATGACATACCTGTGTTTTCCTGGCTCACCGAGGCCCACTATAGGAATTCCTTTTGTAGGCATGGAATGAGTGGTATGACTGTCTCCAAGTTGTTGCTGTGTTGAGACCAAATGCTTTTTAGGTACCATTGAAGCTTTCTCATGTGTAGTTTTGCTAATGGAACCAGTAGAATGCAGGATGCCATGTAACCCAGGGCCTGTAGGAATCTCCTTGCAGTCATCTGGGTGAGTTTTGCTAAACCTTTGAAGTATTGAGTTAACTTCTCTTGTTTGTCTTCTGTCAGGTAAGCCATCTGAGAGGCTGTGTCTAGTTTGGCTCCTAAGATTATTTGCTGGGATGGCTGCAGTCTTGACTTTTGGAAGTTGACTGTGTATCCCAGAGCTTGAAGTAATCGTATGACATAATCCAGGTTTTTTGTCAACATCAATTTGTCGTCCGCTTGAATGAGGCAGTCGTCCAGGTACGGGTAAATTTGCATACCCTGGAGCCTGCAATGAGCAATTACTGAAGCCAGGCATTTTGTAAATACTCTGGGCAGTAGATAAGCCAAATGGCAATGCTGAGAATTGATAATGCTCTGGCCCTGCAAGAAATCTGAGGTATCTTCTGCAGCTGTGTCTGATAGGGACATGCAGGTATGCCTCCTTGAGGTCCAGAGTAATCAGCCACGACTCCTTGCCCAGCATGGGAAGGAGTTGCTGTAGAGTCAGCATTTTGAACTTTGGTACTATGAGAAAGGTGTTTAATGCGGACAAGTCCAGTATTGGTCTCCATTGAGATTCTTTTCTTGGAACAAGGAACAGTCTTGAGTAAAACCTCTGTTCTTGTTCTTGTTGTGGAACTCTTTCTATTGCTTTCATTCGAGTCAGCAGAGTGATTTGCTTGATAGCCTCTGCCCTTTGATGTTGTGGCAGATTTGGCATGCCTTGTTTTCTTGGTAAGGTATGAAAATGAAACCTGTACCCTCGGTCTATAATGTCCAAAATCCATTTGTCCTTTGTCAGTCTGTGCCAGTTTTCTGCAAACAGAGATAATTTCCCCAAGGGAGCTTCTAGTTGTTCCCTGGTAGGCGGTAGTAGAGGAAAGTCATTGAGTTTGTGGTTGTTGGGCAGGTGAAACCCCTCGTCACTTCTTTGGTTTCCTGGCTGCCATTGTCGCCCCTGTAAGGGCCTCTGTATTGGCCTCTTCCTCGCCACGTCTGTTCTTACCCCTTTGAAACTTTTCTGGATTAGGAAAGGACCAGTTTTTGAAGGCCAATTCCTACTGAATCTGGGGGTTGAACCTGGAGGAAATCTTTCACAGTCTGAACTGATTTTGCTTTTTCTTGATGGTCTTTAACACATCCTTAGCATTTGCACCAGAAAGCTTGTTCTTTTCCAAAGGTGCATCCAGAAGTTTTGCTTTTACATGATCTGGTAGAGGTTGATCTTTAACCAAGCATGTCTACGCATCACTGCCCTGTCATAGCTGCCCTACATGAAGCTTCCAGTGCATCATATCCACACTGCAGGAAGTGATTGCTTACTTGCTGAGTGTTATGAACAGCTTCCTGCAAAGTCTTCCTGTCTAAAGGATCAGGAGAAGCTAATGTTTTTTGTAAATCTTCTAAGAGATAATCCTGATATTGGAACATATGAAAAAGGCAATTTAAAGCTCTCATAGATAAAGTAGTGGATGTGTAAACCTTTTTACCCCATCTCTCTAATGACCTTGCTTCCCTGTTGGAGGGCAAAGGATTTTTTGAGGTGGAGGCTGAAACTCCTTTAGGCCCCTGTGAAATAGTTTCCAAATCAGCAGTATGGGCCCTGAATAAATGGGAATGAGTTTCTGGGACCCTGTAATACCTGTCTGGCTTGGCTGGAGCAGGAGGGAGAGAATCAGGGGTAGCACTAGAATCAGAATACAAATCATCCAGAACATCAAGTACAGGAGGAATAGCTAAGGGCCTGTGCTGAGGCTTCTTAAGGAAAGTCCTAAGGCGTTTCCTAGAATCAGAATATTCCTGACCCTGCCACTTGAAATGTTCCCTCATGGTGTGCAGAACTTCCCCAAAAGAAATATCCTCAGGAGGGGAGGCCGAGGTATGGAATCTTCTGCATCCGAGTCCTCATAGGTCTGGAAGAGCTCTTCCTGGCTATCAGAGTGGACAGAGCCCTCAGAGTCTTCATCTGAAGGAGAAGGGTCAGAGGGTTCAACCCGGGCCTTTATCAGGAGGAGGCTGGGATGCTCTCTCAGGATGGGCCTGTGAACCTCTGATCATGGAAATTAAATCAGCAGCCATGGACATAATTTGTGTCTCCGGAGTAGGCTGAGGTAAGGATTTGGAAGCAATATGCTTTGTTTTGCTGGCTGCCTTAGCCCTAGTGTAGGCCTTAATAGACATGGCCATAGGAGGCCTGGCAGCTCCACGTGCAGGAGTGACTTTGTCTACAGCAATGGTCTCGGCATTTCCTCGGTTTCGGTATCCAGAGGAAAGTCTATAACTGGCGGAGTAATGTCTGGAATCGGAGTCGTCGGTAATGCGGTGTCTTCGGTTCGGAGCGGTGGAGAGACCGCCTCAGAGGGAACCGGAGCACTCGCGCTAGGTTTTGGTGTGGAGTCGGTGGTAGACGCGGGCCGAGGATGTCGGTCCCGGTCTTTTCGCTTTTTGGGAGTTTGCGATGTCGGAAGATCCGACGGCATGGTGTAAGCAAATTTATCGCCGAAAAAATCTTCAGCGAACTCCGCCCAGCGCCTGAGAGTGCGCTTGTTGAAGCGAGCACAGGCTACACAGGCAGAGATGTCGTGGTCTGGGCCCAGGCAAGGGAGGCAGTAAGAGTGGAAATCCTTATGAGGTATTTGTTTACCACAAAAAAGACAATTGTTAATTTTTTCAGTAATTTCTGACATCGGCTGAGGCAAGAAAAGGTCCCCAACGGGGTACTTAGCTTTTTTGATGACTTCGGTATCGTACAATACAGGAGCTGACTGACTGGCACTTGCGAACTGCTTCTGCTTTGGGCACCGCGCGGCAAGAAAGACTGAAGAAAATGGCGTTGGCTGATGCTTATGTACTCCAGCCGCTTATGACGTCGGAGAGAAATGCGACATCAGCCGACGTCGGACCCAGACTTTGGAATCCGGCCGACCGAGGGCTGCCTGAGGCAGGACAACCCACATGTTATGACTGCAGTTGCATTCTTGAAGGACATCTGCTATAATATCATCAGAGAGTACATTATATGATGTGACAAAATAAATTTTATTACACATTTGATTTTTCACGAAATGAACTACTATTATATTGATTCTTGTTTTTAATATCCATTTCTGTAAAAACATAATTTTTCTAAGGCTTTTCTAATTACTTCTATAGTATACCCCCTATTTTTAAACATCCAACAGGAATTTAGAATTTCTCTCTCTAAGATATCAGACTCATTACAAAGCCTGCTGACCCTTAGTAATTCCCCGTATGGTAAAGAATTTATAACATGTGCCGGGTGGCAACTACGTCCATCCAGGAAATGCCCACCATCATCAAATTTTCTATGTATCCTAGTATTAATTTTTCTTTGTTCTACATTTCCTTTTAATATTAAATCTAAAAAAATAACTGAATTTCCACTTTGTAAACCTTCAAATTTCAAACCTAGTGGATTAGAATTCAACAAATTCACAAAAGTAATTAAAAATTCCCTACCTCCTTTACATAAAAAATTAAATCATCTATAAACCTAAAATAATGAGTCACATATTTCTTAAAAAAATCTAACCTTTACAAAAAAGTAACTTCAAAATAACCCATAACCAGATTGGCATACATGGGGGCAAATTGTGCTCCCATAGCTGTGCCTTGTATTTGTTGGTATATTATCTGATTAAACTCAAATAATTATTAACTAAACTAAAATAAATCAATTCTATAATGTAATTTGACATAGGACTATTTCCCAAAAAGAATTCAAGAGCTTTTAAACCTATAGAATGTCTAATACTGGTATATAAACTCTTAACATCCAATACTATCCAGAAACATTCTTCATCCCATGATACATGTTTAATTTTATCTAAAAAATCGAAAGAGTCAATATAAAAGACTCTAAAGCAGTCACAAATTTAGATAGATAATAATGTAGCATGATTCCAATAATATGTAAAAAGTAATTAGTAGCTGCCACTATAGGGCGACCTGGTGGATTTACTAAATCTTTATGCACCTTAGGTAAGCAGTAAAATTTAGCCATAGTGCACTTTTCTGTATTAAATTTAACATCTATGTCTTTTTTGGACAAATAGCCAAGTCTATAGCCTTTCGTTATAATATCTCTAAAATCTGTTATAGCTTGCTCATATTCCGTAATGCTGGATATTTTATACACTTCCTTTACATTCAAATGATTCATACACATTTGTAAATATTGAGAAAAGTGCAACACCACTATTTTGTTACCCTTGTCTGAGGGTTTAATAACTAAATGTTTTCTTTTAGTCAGACTTTGCAGCGCCAGCTACTCTCTTTTACTTAGATTGTATTTTACAACACTTCTATTTCTTTTAAATTTCAAAAAAAGATCATCCACTGAATGATGTACTATGGCTGAAAAGTGAGAAATTCCCTCATGTCTAAAAGGCGGAATAAAGGTACTTCTAACTGGCACTTTTGTAATATTTATTAAGCAATAAGCATTCATTTCATCACCATCCGAACAAAACGATTCACATGTAAAAAAACTTTCACCTGATTCCAAATCACTTTCATCACTTTCTGTATGCATAAACACATTTTTTTCAAAATAATTAGATAATTTCTATGTAAGTAACATGCTTCCTAGGAAGTGCTGTAGGTATAAATTTTAAGCCACAGCCTAACACAGACAGTATCTTGGAACAAGTTTCAGCAATAAACACTATGTGTTTAAAAAATAGATTACTGTCTAAAGAAGCAGTTTTTATTTTAAAGTATAATACTTTAACTCCTGGTGGATTAAATCAGGAATGTAATTGGAAGTTTTTATTATAAAGTGTTGATAAAATTGGTTAATTGTTTTATTGATGAATTTTAATGTAACTGATGCATCTTTGTAAGAGATGTTTTTCTCTGTTTGTATTAGCTCCTGGAAGGCTGTTAAGCCGAGGTTTTGGTGTGTCTTAATAAAAGGAAAAATCTACTGGCTTTGTCATTTGGATAAATCAATGAGCTTGTTGGTGAGCAGAGTAACCCAGAAGGTAGAGGGGCCAGCTCCGAAGCCTTCCAGAAATACCGATTCCTCCCGTGAAGGGTTGGGTAGGTCCAACCACCTCTGTTTAAGGATCTAAAGAATGTCTCCAAATGAGACATCTTCCAGAGGTGATCGTGGGGACCCCTCTCCCTCATCAAAATCAGTATCCGCAAGTTTCAGTCACTGAGAATACTGATTTTTGCAGATAGTTCAATCCTTTTGCAAATGTTTAGGGCTTAAACAATATACACAGAGTGGGCATCAAATAAGGGTAACTTATGACCACACTTCTGACAATGGGATGATGCTGTGAAGTGTCAGAAGAAATTGTAACACCCTTCTGGGTTGTATGGAGGCATTAAGCTGGCCCTGTGGTGCAGAATAATGTGGCTCCAAGCGCAGACGCATCTTGGAACTGAGATAGAGATCCAAAAGGGTTGGATCTGTCCATCCTCTTGGAACAGAAAACACCCTCTTCACAACCTTGAAGGAAGACTGCCCTGGACAGAAAGAAGACAGTGGTACAGAGAAGACGGGCTTCTGGACCACTGACTCCCTCTGCCCAGAGAGCAATCTCTGAGAGTTGGAAGCTAGAGCCGAGCTATCCAATGCCAAAGCTCAGAGGGGAGAGACAGCTCTGAAAACCTCAGAATCAACTCCAATGCCTCGGATCAGATAATGCAGCTTCAGCTCCGAGAGTTATCCGGATCCGACAAAGTTGGAGCTGGTGCTCTCAGAGTAGTCTTTGGATCCAAAGATAAAGTTATCTTTGGATCAGAACTGGATGGAAGTTTCAGACCTAGGGACTCTGAAACAACCAATAGGATCAAAGAAGTTATAGCCAATGGTGATGTAAGAGACAGATAGGTTCCCTGACCCAAAAGGGTAGGAGAGGGGAGAACACTCATCTGAATCTGTGCCGAGAAAAACTTCCTCATCATCCTGTCCACATCTTCCTCAGTTAGACTCCTGGAAGAATGAGATAATGCAAGGGACAGTAAACTTGAACGGCATTTCTCCAGGAAGGGAAAGGGGACCCTAGAAGGGACTGGATCCAACTTTGGAGAGTATCTAGTGCTCGGTAGAATCTTCGGATCCAAAGAACTTGGATCTGAAGATTTTCTCGTCAGATCCAAAGAAGAAAGGACCTGAGCAGACTTCGGCTCCATTTTATATTTTTTCTTTGGCAGCTCCTTAGTAGATGGCCTTGGAGACTTAGCCAAGGTCTACTTACATTTCATTTTGGGGGACAGAGCCCCAGAAATAGCATCTCTAAATGTGGATGGAAGTAAACCTTTCAATACCAATTTATTTTTTCTATCTGCTAAGGCCCTCCGGAAAAAATTTTTGCAGATAGTTCAATCCTTTTCCAAATGTTTAGGGCTTAAACAATATACACAACGAGTGGGCATCAAATAAGGGTAACTTATGACCACACTTCTGACAATTTTTTTTTTTTTTTTAAATCTGACTGGCCGAATTTAAAAGAAGAAAATATAGAGGGAAAACACTTTTTTTCTTTCTTTTTTATATATACAGAAGGAAAAGAAGAAAAGGGAGAAATACCAACAATGGTTTAAAAAAAAAAAGTAGTACACATATGTGTACTCTATAAACATAGAAAATGTAAAGGATAGGGGGAGGACATTACCAACAATGGTATTTAAGAATTACACAGAGTATAAAAGGAAAGAGATAAATATACAAATATAGAAAGGAAACACTTTTCTTAACCAAATACATGAGAGTTCAGGCTAACCATGTCTTTCACAAAAAGCGGCAAACGAGGTCAGCGGTACATTAGGGGTTGGTGCATTGTGGGTAGGGGAGCAACTCGAGAGTTTTTGGTGGCCATGCGCTTTAGTAATGGCCGGGTCGGATCTGAACCATATAGCTGAGGTTAGAATGAAAACTGACACCATCAGATATAGAAGATTTAGGATTTTTGTTTGGAAATGTTTACATAGATATGTTTGTACCCTAAGTAGACTCCAGAGAATTTTTCCTCAGGCAGACAGCAAATGTTGGAGGTGTGATGGAGAAGAAAGAGGTCATTAGCAGCATATTTTCTGGGAGTGTAATGAGTTGCCAGACTTTAAGGACTTCTTGCAGACTCGTCTATCAGAGATGCCGGGTGAGCAAATACAAATCACCCAACCTGATTTCAAGTAACGCCTACAATCTCCAGTCTGCAACATACCAAAATAAAGTTGTAACAGTCTACAAAATACCCAAAGTGAATTTCAAGTAACACCTATACTAAGCTCAGTGCTTTCAATCACTGGTCTTCAAGCACACCGAAATAAAGTAAATGTTTGAAAACAATTTGATCACTGTCCTGCAACCTACATGTTCTTTGTAAGTCTCTCTGCACATCACAGAGCACCATCTTTACTATCACCCTTCTTGTCCATCTCTATTTCTCTGCAAATAACCCCCCTTAAATTTCCATTCTTTTTACCCCCTCTCACTGCTTTGTATTAACTCTGTGATATCTAGTAAACCCTACGCTATACTACAGCTCAATACCTTGCGTTTCCCCTTCCTTTTACCCTTTCCTTTGCATTCTTGTCATTAAATATTCTATAATATTCTAAATACTGATTAATGTACTCTACTCATGTTTCCAGTGATAGGATTCTGCTGACAGCTGCAATCTAGTTTCACTTTCTGTATGCACTCCTGTACCTTGCTTTTTTGGATGCATTCCTGTCCTGTACTTTCATTTCTTTACTCCCATACTGCCTTGTTACATTCAAACAGTCTCTCAGTGTTTGGCACCATCTTTCTTTCCCTTTTAACTGCTTTACTGTCTCCTACAAGCCTTGGTGGTGTGTATGAGCCATTATTTCAGTGGTGTTACTGTAAGTTGATACTTTAGCAGATTAAGGCAATTTTTATCTTTATTTTTTCTTTTTTGAAATCTGCTTTACTAAGAATACTGCATTGGAGGCATTTGTATTCAGCTGCACTGCAGTGATTTCTAGTTTTACATTTAATGTTTATTTTTGATTGCATCTATCTAGGATTATTTCTGGGATATTTGTGAGTTTGCTACCTGTTTCTGGTGTCTGTACAGCAACCTGCAATGCAGATAAACCTCAGACAGTATAAACTATTATCAATGTTTTAGGTTTTGCTTATTAAATGTTTAACAACCTAGATTTAGCTACATGAATTACTACAGTATGGTGAGATAAATGGTCTATACTAGTTGTCTGTATTGATTGTAAGGACAATGTAAACAACTGGCTAATGACTGAATTTTGTTGCATTTCTCTGCCCATAGACTGTGTCTCGTCACAGCTATGTTAGCTTATACAGTATTAGCAGTGCTGAATGGTTGAATTCTGCTGTATTTCTCTGCCTATAGATAGAGCTATGTTGTATCTCTGTTAACTGCAGGGTTGCCAGGTTTGTAAAGGGAGAGTTCGGGACCAAAATCCTTTAAAAAAAAAAAAAAAAAAACTTTAATGCGGAGCAAACATCAGGTCATTAAACAGAAGTAGCTCTGTTTTGTGATTTTTGATTGCCTTGTATACCAGAATACGGGCCAATCAAAAAAAAAACAAAACAAAGCTGAGGGTGTTTCACCGGGATTTAACTGGCAGTGCAGGGCTCGGGATCGGGCTGCTGATCCCAGGACACTCCTGCTCAAATAGTGACGTCTGATAACTGACATGGTATCCGATTAATTCTGCTATAATACTATCTGTATACTTAGATGAAAGGTCATATTCATGGATATCTCAACAGAAATACTGAAACTGCTTCTATAATTGCACTGTTTCTAATGTCTGCTGAATATGTGTTTTTAAAAGCAGGCTACTGTATATGTACATATTGTTAATCTGCACCTGTAATATCTACTTAACAATCTCACTCTATTTATCCACATTTCTAACTATTCTGTCTGTAAACTACCCTTAACCAAAAGCTAGACCTGATTTACTACTACTGTGTATTTAGTCTAAATACTGAGTATTGTACTCTACTTACATTTCCAGTGATGGGATTCTGCTGACAGTGGTAATCTGCTTCTTTCTTCTCACTCCGTTCCTCTCCCTGCCTCCATATCCCACCCGCCCACAGGGCCTTTACTCATATCTCCAGGAAATCACTACCTCTAATTTCCATTATCCAGTAATATATAACTTCTCCCAGTCCACGCCCACATCATATTCATACCTTAAATACTTTTACTTAACCAAGATGATCTGCTTTCCCCTTTATCCATCACTTTGAATCTCATTTCCTCTACTATAATTCTTTGCATCTTACTATACTTCAGTCCTCCCTATACAAACACCACCTCAAACTATCTTACAGTAACTCCAGGCTTACCACATTCTCTCTTACTACTCCTATTTTTTCATTCCACCTATTAATACACACATCAAACTAACATTGCACCATAAATTTACTATTGACCAATCATGCCCCCCCCAACCACGTATCAAAAATTTCAAGACAAAATACCTAACCAAACTATCAAAGCCCACCCTGAAGACAACACGGTTCCATCCTTACCTGCTCACATATCACAGATAACATACATCTCTAATTACACCTGATATTTCATTCTAACATATAAATACCACTTCTATTTGTAAACCCACCCTCACACTAGATATACTCCTCTTAACCTCCCTAACATCTTTACTCTTAATTCTCAACCTCACTGCAACTGTATCATCACATACCCTATTCACCAATACATATCAGTAACCACCTCAAACCATCTCCCCGATAAACACAGCTTCTCACACATCTCTGCCCAGCTTTTCCCCATACCCTCCAATACTATTCAATGTACAAATTGCCTTCCTCACCTCCTATGAAACCACACTTGACACCAGTACCATCACCTATGTATAAAAACATATTCCATGGTAGTCATTCCTCATCACCTATCTACTCAGAAGTGGAAACATGCATCATAACCCAGGCCCACCCTTTAATCTTAACCCCAAAAGTAACCCCAAAGACTTAAACATGTTAACACTGAACCTTAGAAGTATATATAATAAAAAAGCCCCTCTGCATGCCTGGATTGATCAAAATAAATATGACATATTAGCCCTTACCGAAACATGGCTACACCTCAATGTAAAAAACTCGGAAATAATACCTCCAAATTTTGCAATAACCAGAAGAGATTGATCTAAAAAGAAAGGGGGAGGGATAGACCTTCAATATCCCTCTGCACTCAATATCACACTCTACAACAGTAATGTACCAACCTTTTCTAATGCTGAGGTACTAAACTCTTTTTCTGAACCTCACCCAACAAAAAGAATTTGCATAATAGTAACATATATCCCACCAGGTCACAATATACCAGTGATGGAAAATGCATTATCCTGGACATCCCAAAAAATAAATCATGAAACAATCTTAGGAAATTGCTTCCAACTCTTCCATAAATAGTATCAATCTGTATGTTTTTTCACAGCTTATCGATACAGCAAAGATCTTACTTGCCAATCCACCCTAGGCAAGATCCTAATATCCCACCCTACAAATTATCCCTCTTCAGGTACACTGTCTTTTTCCCTGAGCTATCACCTGCCAGCTTATGCCATTAGAACAAACTACCAACAACTAAGAGTACACACTGTAAAATTAGTTAGGAATTCAACTAATTTTTGTTGGCATAAATTCAACAATTTCCTACATGAAATAGACTGGACACCCCTTAAATAACTACCCCTTAATGATGCCACACTATACTTTAATAACACCTTCCTTTACATATTTAATACCCTAGCCCCCCATTCATATGAAAAGAATCAAAAAGAACTCAGCCTCATGGCTCTCTAAGGAATGTAAACACCTGATGAAGCAAAGGGGACCTAGCCTGGAAAACTTGGAAATTAAGCAAAAAAGAACAAAATTATAAAAACTTCAAAACACTACAAAACAAAGTTACAAAATTAAACAACAAAGATAAGAAATCATACTATTCCCAGCTTAAACTCCAGCATAAAACCAAACCCAAATATCTGGGGCTCCATCTCTACTCTACTTAACCCTGGGACACACAGATCACCTGATACCCCTTCATCACAAATAGCAAACACTTTAACAAGCACTTCATAAACACAATAGCAGACCTACTAACTAACACCCCTAACACTGGACCTCACCCACCCTTTAACCTATTTAGGCACCAATCCTATAACATTTACTACCTCTAATCCTATCATTAATAACCCCACTACTCAACACAATGTCATACAAACCCTATTCTCATTTCGGTCCATACCCACAAATACCATAAATAAACTGCTACAAAAACTATAACCCTGTTGTACCTCGGCTGATAATCTTCCACCACACTACCTCAAACTCACTGCCAACTCAATCGCTTACCCAATCAGTATCCTTATAAAATGGTCTTTACACGAATCAGAAGTACCAACCACATGAAAACAATCTCATCACCCCACTCCATAAAGGAAGCAACTCTATTGAACTAACCAATTTCCGTCCTACATCCATTTTGTTACCCATATTAAAAATTCTCGAGAGAGGTATCCATCAGCAGTTAATGCAATATTTATTGCAAAACAATCTTTTAACCCAAATCCAACATGGTTTCCAACCCAGCCACAGCACAGCTAAGGTCCTATTACCCTTTACAGACACAGTGAACAAGGCCAGAGATGCAGGATGCTATACAGCCTCAGTATTCCTTCACCTCTCAAGCCTTTGGCACAGTCTCCCATCCCCTACTACTGAACACACTGTCTAAATTAGGCTTCTCACATAACACAGTAAAATGGTTTCAGAGCTACCTCAAAGATCGTATACAAATAGTGAAATAGTCCAACGAACACTCACCCTTTCCCCACAACCCTACTGGAGTTCCTCAAGACTCCATCCTTGGACCCCTACTCTAACATTTTCACTAACAACCTTCACACTTCCTCCCACCCTGGAATACTCATTCAATATGCTGATGATTCCACCATAACCTGTACAGCTCAATCACTACCAGAACTGCTTTCAAAAACTCATCTGTCCTTTACTGTAGTCGAATCCTGGCTAAAAAATGCCCAAATCTTTCTCAGTTTAAACAGGACTAAATTAGCACTCTTCCACCCTAAAAAAAATCCCATTACTGATCATTTCAACATCTTTGTCTGACAAAACTATCATAGAAATAGTGAAGAAAACCAAACTAATTGACAAACTTTCCCTCAACCACTATATACAGCAAAATATAAAGAAAACTCAAAGACTGGGACGCTTATACAGAAACAAATAATTCTTAACTACAGCAGCCAAAGTTTCCCTAGCAAAAACTTTTTTTACCTCCCTCCCTTCTTTACGGTGCTCCTATCCTAACTAAATTACAAACTTCTACCCTAAGCAAGATAGAACAGTGCTACAGCAAAGTAGCTAATTTTAACACAAACTCTAAATATTGCAGACATCCCTGTGAAGCGCTACTAGAACTAAACTGGCTTGAACTTCCCAACTAACTTGCTTTTATTCAGCTATCTACTTAGCACAACCTTATTTTCAAGCCTACTGCCTGCCCTGCGCTAGCCAACTTAGTCACACCTTATACACTAAACAGATCCCTACGATCAGAAGACAAAAATCTCTTAGCTATTTCAAAACCCAAAAAAAAAACAGGTCACTCTCTATATTCATATTCTCTCTCTAAACTATGGAATTCACTGCCTCTAGCTACCAAGTCTATGTCTAGCATAACCCGCTTTAAAGCCTCTTTCTAAAAATCATCTCAATAATGCATGTCTTTGCTCCTGTACAAATCCGGCCTAATGCTCAGCTCTTCCTCTTCTTCCATACTAGCTTCATTTTCTTCATCTTCTGTCCCATCTCACTCCTTCACAGTCTATAAGATACTACTGTCTCTCGTACCTCCTTCTGTTTCTATACCATATCCTTAAGTTACTGCTTATTCTGTATGCCTCTGTTCTTAACTCTCTCACTATCTTTCTGCATCACTAACTCTTCTGCTTTTATTTTCCAAACTGAAACCAACATTTTAATTTTCATGTATTATAACAACCGACGTCATACACTGTACTACCTGCATACTACTTTTGTACAGGCTACGTATGTGTTGTTAGAATGACTCAAATTTTCTATAATGATATAACACTATAGAATTATCCAGGTGTGCAATATTTCTTGTAGCATAGCTTACGTTCTATCAACTTATTTTTGTATAGTATTCCTCATGTCACTTGTATTATTTTTGGACTATAATGTATTTGTTTGTATTGCACAGTATGTGGAGCTTTTCTCCCCGGGTCTACACTGAAAATGTGTTCTGTAGACCCAATCAGACCACCCCACTAAACAAATGTCAAACAAATAAAATAAAATGATTTTTCTGAACTATTCTACTGAATCGGAATTGTCTAGACATAGTAAGGTCTTGCTGAGTCTACTTATGATGGCTGCCAAAAAAGCAGTTACTAGAAAATGGAAATCAAAGTCTACAACAACTGTACTAGAAGTAGTAAATAGAGTAAACAGAGATAAAACAACTGGAAATTGGATCTTTAGAAAAGGGTAGGAGCACACAATACACACAGGGGAGGGATAAGGTTTAAAAGAAAGCAGGACTTGAATAAGCTATGTAATGTTTCACTGACAGTGACTGGATAGATTATAAGTGAAATATAATGTCTGAAACTAGGATTTTACCAAAATGGTTTGTTTTCATTTATTTAAATGTATGATTGCCTATGTTATAAGTTGCTCTTCTTTCGGCTTTTCCCGGTTAGGGGTCGCCACAGCGGAACTCCGGTCTGCTAATGAATGGCAGTAGATTTTTACAGTTCCGAGGTGCCAGCTCGACGCCAAACCTTCAATGAAGGCACACCCATTCACGCATGTCTTTCGAACGCCACTCGACCATGGGGAGGACATGCAGACTCCACAAAGAAGGCACTCCAGCCGAGAATCTAATGGGAGAACCTCTTGCTGTGAGGTGACAATGCTACTGCTGCACCACCGCGGCTATGTTTTAAGTTATAATTTAATAAAAATGTTTCTTGTTTAAAAAAAAAAAAAAGGAAAGTCATTTCAAGTTTGCTGAATTGATACTTTCAAAAGGTTTAAGTGTTAGTTTTCCAATGACAAAGGTCGTGTCTCAAGACGGGGGAGACAGAATGCCACAGAAGCCTCAAATGAAGAATCTCTTTCAGGAACTATTAAAAAGCAGATAAGCTACATGTAGATATGTCAATCCACAAGCAAAAACAGCAGATAATTGTACTTTAAAAGAAGTGTGAGCCAAACATAGTATTAAATATGGCAGAAAAATTTAAAGAATTTGCAATGCTAAACTGAAAGCTGGATCTACTACATGCATTTTAAACTGATGGGGAAAATCTGATCCCTTTTGAAAATTAAGACTAACTTGTGGAAGTTTTTTTTCCTTAAAGGAGACAACTCCAAGTGAAAAAAAGACTCCAGTTTGATTATAATGTAAACTCCTCCATGATGTTAGGTTAAGAGACCTGAGCTGTGAAATAAAAATTTTGACTTTTTTTTTTTTTTTTTGCGTTACTCAGCTCTATTAAAGTTTAAGTCACTGGTTGATGTACCAATATTTCTTTCAAAAGGGTGAACTATGGTCATCCTGGTCAATAAGCGGCTATGAGGATGCAATTTGCTTTTTCTCTTTTCACCTTCAGCAGCAGTTTCATGTTTATGGGTGCTACAGACCTTGACTACAACCTAGGTAGAAGGCACTGGATGCACATGCAGAACTTTAAAACAGCCTGTAACAAAGACAAGAATTTGGTGACTGAAGATACAAAAAAAGTGTAGTCTTTGAGGATACCATTTTGTTTAGTTTTCACTCATGAAGATCAAAATTTATCTGTTCAATGGGTTTGCAAGACAGTATTTTTTTTTAACATGAAATGCTTTTTTAGGTTGTGATAAATGTGAACGAACAAATGGAGACAGTAATACATCTCAACTTGCAGCCTTCAGACACAATATATTTTCCCCACCCACACCAAGCTACAGGAATGATCACCTTATTGTAATCAGCCTGTCATTTACTTTAATCCACAGAATGATCCCCTCAAACAAAACAGCCAATTGTGGGTATCAACTCCAATACTAGATTGCCAAAAATGGTTTAAAATGGCCAGTAATGCATTTCAACTTGCTGCTATAAAACCACACCACTCTGACTACAGTCAAATTAAATAAAGAGTGCATTGTGCTGTGGCTGGTGTGTATATACCATTACCACCACCATTTCCAGCAGAAAATAAACAAAAAAACATAACTGCAACAGAACACTGTCCCTAAAGATCACAGAGCTTGCGCCTCCCATAAGTCCCCAGTCAAATGCTAAGAGCAATAGATATCAGATGCTTAGAGGGCATACAAGAGGACACATACTGGTTATCAATGTCCTGTTAATATGCTCAAAGGATATAGGTAGGTAGCATGACATCTCACTTCTAGGTTAGATTTCCCCCATTAATTTTAATGGGAATATATACAATTATTTCTCTAGTGCAGATATCATACTAATCAAAAATAAAGTATTTTCTTACTTTAAAACAGATTTCATACATTTTTTTAAATAAAGATATGATGCACTTAGATAACTGTGGATCCCGGTTTACAGGGTTAATTTTAGTTGAGGATTTAAGAAACATGACACATTTATACTACATGAAAGAAAAGTGGGGGGGTTAACAATGTTAAGATTAATATGTTAACATCACAAGTGAATTTCTACTAGACATCAATAATTACACTTAAATCAGTTACCAAGTATTGGATGGCAGAAAAATGGAAGGCTGCTCCATGCACTAACCTCCTTAAAAAGAAATACTTCTCCACTTTTAGCCAAGCACAGACCAAGGAATCCCATCTCTTTCTACAACATACCTGGATAGTTCATCATCTACTGTAGCTCTAGTTCACATCTAGCAACACCTCCAAGTAAGGTCGTTAAACAAACCCTGATCATTAACAAACAAGATTCCTCCAAGTTTAGCTTCATGATGGTAGCTGCCTAGCATACCTCTCAATTGTCCAGATTCTTGCAGAATGTCCAGATTTTTGTCTCATTTTTATAGTCTGTTACTCATAATGTCTGTGGTTTCTGGCACATAAGTGAGGATTGAAGTCACTAAACAATGGCATACATTTAAGTTTCAAACTTCATATCTTTCAGAAAATGCATGCCAAGACAAATCCTTTTATTCATTTTATTCTTGAAATATTCTAAGTGTATAAGAGCAATATTTAAAATCTGTCCCTATTTTTTGGGCCTGTGTCCCCCTATCAGCAGCAGATTTCTAGTGGTAAGGGATTGAGAGTTATGCTAGCAGGAAGGGAAAACAACTGATATCATTCTATGCAGGACTCGGGATTTATCATATTGTCTGGCAATAATTCTCTCTACAAAAAACCTTCTTACAACTGTACAATGCAGTATTTTCAGTTTTTGTAGAGTAAATAAAATATAAAAAATAAATAATCCGTCCTCTACTACCCCATCTTGAATGATGTAAGCTACATATTCAGTCTACCAGACTAAGGACATACATTTTGTTTTTTGTAAACTTCAAATCGGTCATAACGGCTACACAGTCACTAATGCTTGCTACCCAAAGAATCCAGCAGTTCAGTCACAAGAGAAAGTATTTAGTTTCTCTAAACATGCATACTTGGATGAGGAAGGGAATGCTGCACATTTTTTTTCATGGACCATCCCAACTAGTCAGTGCCTTGAAAACATATTGTACACTGGTATGTTAATTTCAGGAATACAAACAACTTGATTCAGATAATTTTAGAGTTACTTCCCATCTGCTGCTTTACCAACTAGCAATGTATTTAGATATAAGAGAAAACGATACATGGAGAAGACCAACTGCGTATCAAGTAAAAGTATACAAGATTCCACAGGGGATGAGAGTTTTACATTTGCAGAGTACTCAGCTAATCAGCTAGAATATAACGTACATATTCTGGCTCACATTTAAAAACCTGCTACCAACAACAAACTACAATGATTTGTGTAGTGTTAATACAATAAGATACAGTCAAGTACACACTAACAAAATAAAATTTACAAATGTGTGTGTGATTGACAACTCAACGTCTTAGCACAACAAATAAGGACAAAGATGAAAATAATTGAGAGGAGCCAAACGTCCAAAACCAGGGAGAGATTGTAACTTCCTGTTCTATAAACTTAAAGTTTGTAAAATAGCATGTTTTGCATTAGCATGCATTTTCTAAAGGATATGACCTCTGAGACTCAAATGTCTATCATTTAGTAATTTAAATCCTCAATGATTTGCTAAAAAACTCCACATTTCCTGAGGAACAGACCAGAAATACGAAGCAAAAATCTACAAAGTGGAGACCGTGGACCATTAAAAGTAACTGTAAAATACTTAGCTGAAATTCATACACACCAGTGGAACAATCTGACTATACAGACACATTTACAACAAAGTAAAATACACTTACTTCAAGTTTTGACTTTACTTAAACTTGACTTTGTGTTAAACTACACAGAACAATAAAATTCAGAAGGGTACACTCACAAAACTATTTGCAACCAGTCATAAGTTTTACTAAGCAAGATGTGCCCACATTGATATAAAAGGGCATTGGCCATACTGTTTGGGAGTGTACCGTATTACTTTATAGCTAAATGTACCATCTCTTTCTCTCTAGCTAACCAGACATCAAGAATACATATGCCAGTCTTCAGTCTTTAATTCCCTTTTTTTCCTGCTGTTAAGGGCAAATCTGCACATCTCCTATGATGCTTTGATAAAAAGATGTTTGCAAATATATTTGCACAGAGGTTTCTGTATTTTGCCAGGGTGTCACTTAGAGGGTCCTATATGCATCTGCCATAGGACATTTGTTCTTCAGAAAAAGGCATTAACATATGTCAGGAAGTATCAAGTGAAAGGTAGTGCTGAAGGACTACTGTCTTTAACATACTTTTTTACTATAACCTTAAAGTGCTTAAGTGCACTTTTGCTAAAGTGGGTCTGGCTTTCTGTTTTTTGAAAAAAAGATTTTTCAATAAACAGTAGTAGACCCATATATATATATATATATATATATATATATATATATATATATATATTTATTTATATCTGTGTGTGTGTGTGCACGCGTGTGTGTATGTATGTATGTATGTATGTATGTATGTATATATATATATATATATATATATATATATATATATATATATATATCTATACATACATATATATACATGTATATATGGGTCTACTTCTTTTGACCTAACTTTCATTTGCCTGACACTCATTTTCTTGACCCCATTAGACTGAAATTTCAATTGCGTGACACTTCATTTGACTGAGTATTT
>NC_056743.1:1754021888-1754031888 GCF_019279795.1 Protopterus annectens
CGGGACCATAACTGAAGAAGGCTTTGTGGTTTCCCTTTGTTTCAGAGGTTACTTTCGATCCTTAACTGGCTTTGGAGGTTTTCACTAGTGATCCAATTTGCTTGTTGGGGCTATGGAGGGAGGTTTTACAATTTGGAATTTGTTCCGTTTTGCCCTTGGACAACAATTTCCTCCTTTTGTTGTAAAGCCTGTTGATAGAGAATGTCCACCAAACTGGTTTTGTGTTTCCTTGAGGAGTATGTTTTAGTTCTATTGGGCATGGCTGAGTCCATGCAGTTGCACATATGCTTGTATACTGCACTGGCATACTGTTCAGCATAGCTGTCTGCATTCTCTATGGGGGGTGATGGTGTGAAGCTACAGAAACCCTCGTTTAGGAGGTTGTAGTCAGCTTCTGAGAGTTTTTTTTAGCTTGATTACAGCTGGGTGGGGGGGTTGGGGGGGCTAGAAACTTCAAATGAGACAGTCCTATGATCTGATCTCACCAGGGAAGGACATACTATGGTAGTGGTGCAGCAGTCACCTGTGTTGGTGAGAACCAAGTCCAGAATGTTATCTCCCCTTGTGGGGGATGAGACGAGCTGGTCTAGGGCGTTAGAATTGTTGAAGTCAAGGAATTGTTGAGTGAGTGCATTAGTGCAGGAAAGGTTCAACTAGTCTATGGTGGGGTAGTTGAACTCGCCATGGATCAGGGTGCTAGGGGGTACCTTGGTGGAGTCAAGTATATCCAGGTAAGAGGAGTCATGGAGGGGGCTCTACAGCTGGCTATAAATTGGATGGGTGTCTTGCCAACTGTCAGTTGCACCTGGAGTAGTTCCAGTGCGTCATGCTGGCAAACCAGTCTCCAGGTGTGCCTGTCCTTAATGAAGATAGAGACTCCATCACCCTTAGTCTTCCTTACCTCATTTTGGGGTCAGAATGTGTGGAATGAGGTTTAGCCTGGTAAGGCAGGGGTGCTCTTCACAGCCCTGAGCCAAGTGTCTGTGACTGCACAGACATTGACATCTTCCAGTGCAAGGAGAGCCTCCAGTGAGTGCATTTTCAGGTTAAGGCTCCTAGTATTAAGCAACATGCCCTTGAATTTGCTTTTTGCAGATCTAGTATGTTGGAAAATTTGAATGACTGACTTACTTATTTGTGGTTTTATAAATAAAATGAAACTGAAAAGGGTATATACACACACACAAATTTTCTGATAACTGACAGTGGCTATGAAAAATCTTGGTGACAGTCTTTTTTTTTTTTGTTCCCTCTCCCTCCTTGCTGCATGTCTTCTGGTTTCTACCTGTGTACCCCTGTCCATCATGAGGTCTACCATCCCCATCTACCATCCCCCAGACTTAACAATTCCACCCAAGGCTTGTGTGGAACAAAAGAGTGTCCTGCAGGGTGCGGCCAGCAACTGGTTCCATGACGTGGAGTTTGTGTGTGTGTGTGTGTGTGTGTGTGTGTGTGTGTGTGTGTGTGTGTGTGTGTGTGTGTGATGAGCTACACTTTTGTCCCTCCCCTATGCTCATTACAGAAATTGTCAGAGGGCTACTCCCCTCTTTATGGATTACGCCTCTCCTTATGGAGCACCAAGATGAACAACCCTTCCTGCCAGCACCTATGACTCCCAAGCTGCTAATCGAACCCTGGATGCCCGAGAGATAGTTTGAGCTTTATCCCTCTATGCCACTGCAATGGCTTGGTGATTTACACTTGACAAACAGTACAAGTGGAGTTATCTGTGTTTATCATTTACAATATAAAACTAGGATTAGGATAGCAACCTGCAGTCTCAATGTAAAGGAGTCATAAAATGCACTACTAGGGGGAATGAATCATCACAGTCCTGACAAATAGTGGAAAGTGTAAAGGTTCAAGAGCAGTTTACTTACAAGAAGTGAAAATACAAAAACTTCTTGTCATCAAGTAAAATCTATAATCTATCATTAAAACAGGTAATGGTTTTCAGGAAATGAGAAAAAAAAGTACTAAAGTACTTAAACAGCATCAGTTATCAATAGATATTTTATGATGACTGGCATGCATGCGAAAGCAGCAGGCTGATTAAGTAGTGATAAGCCAACTGTCGGACGTTCCCTAGAATTGTGCCGACAGGTCATTCTTCATATGCCCATTCTCATGGTTGCATTCATCACTTAAGAATATCATGACAAAGGGGACCATTAGCATTTATGTTTATGATTACAACATTAAAGAGAATGCCGATTTTCTACTGTGCTTGCAGGTAAAAATTAGTCCTGCCACTTTTGTCTGCTGATGACTTTCCTGCCTCAGCACAAAGTATACTTGTGTAAGAAGAATTTATAACAGTAGTAGACATCTGAATGACCACTGCTGCAGTAGTTTTAGATATATGGGTTATATCCTCCCAAGGATATAACAGCCAGCCAGCTTCCAAAGCTTCAGGGCACCTTCCATGCAGCCAAGCTGTCAAGCAGCTGGAGCTCAGGTGACTAAAAGACAAGTTCAGGTGCAAAGCCCATGAGAGTTTCCATGCCAGCAAAGACAGAGGGAGGCTTAGTCCTAAAAGAACAAGGCTAGGAATAACAAAAAATAAATGTCCATACCCTGGTATAAAAACACCTCTAAAAACAAGGGGGTGGTTGCTGCAGCAGTGGTCATTTGAATAGTTAATGTTAAACTAAGATCACCTTCCACCAACTGTACTATGTTCCTCACACTGATAACTGCTACAGTAGCCTTAGCTATATGGGAGGATTATCATAGCGAACTATATTTGGGAGGAGGAAGAACCGTTCAGGAGCCCCTAGAGAATGATCCTAGCAAAGCATGTTCTAGACCTAGAGAAGGAATCACACTTGGTGTTTTGTAAAATTATGTACAGAGGACCAAGTAGCAGCTTTTAGAATACCTCTAGAGTCCAACCCTTTCCAAAAAGGCACACAAGAAGTCAAGTTCCTTGCAGAGTGGGCCTTGAACCTACCTGGAATAGATTTGTCATGGGAAGTATAACAAAAGGTAATAACCGCAGCCATTTGGAAATGATCTGTTTCGACAGAGCCTGTCCCTTCCTCTCACCTTCACAAGAAATGAAAAATTGTCCCGAAAATCTGAAAGACTTAGTTTTGTAAAGGTAGTACCAGAGATGTCTGTGGACATCTAAAGTATGGAGCATCCTTTCTCCCCCATTTTCAGATGCAGGAAAGAAAACTGGGAGATGGACAGTTTGGCTTAAAGTAAACTGGATACCATTTTAGGCATAAAAGGATTAGTTCTCAAAGAAACCGTATCCTGTGGAAAATAAGGTAGGGTTGACCCACCATAAGAGCTTGCAACTGAGATACCCTTCTTGCAGAGGTCAGAGCAAATATTAAAACTGTTTTCCATGTTAAGAACCTCAAGTCAGCCAGATAAGCACATTCAAATGGAGTAAATGTTTGCTTTTCCAATGCAAAATTAAGATACCAAGGTGGGGCCACAGATTTTCTTGGAGGCTTCTAATGCAAAACCTCTTTCAAGAATATTTTGACATGCGACTACATTGAAAGAGGAGAATCCATGGGCAGACATGCTGAACTGGCTAATAAACGGAACTTGACAGAGGAATAACAAAGACCATAGGGTAGTAATTTGCACAAATACTGTAAAACCAGAGAACAACTAGCCCTGAATGGGTGCTGGTTATGCTCTTGGCACAAATTAGAAAACTGTTTCCATTTGTTAATATATGATTTTCTAGTAGCAGGCTTTCTTGCCTCCATTAGTACCTGCTGCACATGCTCAGTAAACAGGTGTCAAAAAATAATTAAGACTATCATCCAAGCAGTCAGTTGAAATTTATTGGAGTTGAGGTGCATCTAACACCCCTATTGTTATGTGAGTAGATCCATTCTGTCAGGAAGCTTGTGGTAATTGCCCCTGGCCCTTTCCAAAATAAGGGAGAACCACGGCTGCCAGGGCCAGAAGGGAATCACCACAATCTTCAGGGATCCCTTCAGAAGTACAATAGATATCAGTGGAAAGTCATACAGTCACATTCCTGTCCAAAGAAAAAAAGTCATTTGTCTTTTAGAAATTCTTGCATGGAGTCCTGGAACAGAATTTTGTCAGTTGATTGTTCAGAGAGGAGTCAAAGAGGTCTACCTAAGAAACTCCTCACAGACAGATGAGATCTTAGAAGACCCCTGGATCTAGTTTCCATTCGTTAGGTTCTGCCCTGGGCCTTCTCAGCTTGTTTGCTGCACAATTTTTCTCAGACAGAATGAAGAATGCCTCTAGTGTGAGTTTGTGCTGTGAAGCTATATCTCAAGCTAACATGACTAGAGTGCAAAGGGTGCACGACCTGGTTCTCCCTTTCTTGATGATGTACCATATCACTGTGGTATTGTCTGTAACCACTTGAAGAGGTCACAGCAAATAAAGATGGTCCAGAGAATGAGAATTTTGATCAGGGCAAGCATCTCCTTGATATTTATGTGCTTGCTTCAGAACTTGGAATCCCACACCCCCTGCACTTTTCTCTCTCCTGAAACTGCTCCCCAAGCAAGGTCCAAAGCATCTGTGGTGACTGGCTGCTTTGGACAAGGGAAGTAGAAGGGGACACCATGATATAAAGATATGTATTGTCTCCACCAAGTAATTTCTCTTCTGACAAACCCCAGTACCGGAATCTGAAAAGATAAAGGGTGTAGATGCGGAGACCAAACAGATTTCAGATACTACTGTATCTTTCTCATGTGAAGTCTTGCCAGGGGCATCACAACAATCACAGATGCAGTGAGACCCCAAATCCTGAGGTATTCTCTTTCAGTGACTGAAGTTTTAGAAACAGATCTAAATAAAGATCTATTTTTTCCTGTGAAAGAAAAGCTCTTCAAACTGAGGTGTCGAGCTGACATCCCAGGTACACAATCTTGTGTAGGGGAGTCAAGAAAGAGTTCTGAATGATCTCTTGGAATCCCAGCTTGTGCATGAGATCTTTCACACAAGGAAGAGAGATTTCTGACATTTCCACATAACAGCATAAGCAGGTAGTTTAAATACAGAAAAATGTGGCTATCATGTGGCCTGCAATGAGTTTTAACTGGCGCAAGACAATTTGTAAACACTATTGCTGCACTGGGTTGTCCAAAAGTTGAGGCAGAGAACTGATAACATGATCCACACACACAAAACTTTAACAAATGCCTCAAGTTGGAATGAAAAGGAATGTGATAATAAGCAACTTTTAAGTCTAGTGTTCTCAGGAATCATGAAAGAGGAAGAGGAGCTAACAGCTTGTGAAGAGAAATAATTTTGAATTTGGGCACTATCACAAACCGGTTTAGGGAAAAATAACCAGAACTGTTCCCCAAGCATTTTCTTTCTTTGGGGCTAAGACCATCCTTGAGGTTTACCTTCATATGTGCATTATGCATACGTGCGAACAACAGATGTTCGAAAGGACGTTTGCTAAGTTTGCAAAAGTCCAACGCAAAATGCTTCAAATGTGCAATGAGTGAATGCACAAGGAAATTCGGTCATTGTAGAGTCGGCATTTTGAGGCGGACTGCACTATAGCGGGGATCAGAAAATGTACCCTTTCCCCACTGTAATGTGATCTCAGAGTTAGTATATTAAAGTAAGGGGGTGTGGGGGTGCAGCCCCCCACATGGGCATGCAGGGGGGCTTGCCCCCCTGCATTACACTATGTATTCGACTTTTATGTTCGAAAATCAGCGAATCTGCTTTTTGATTTGCTTATTTTCAACACCGGAAACTGTCGCAGTTTTGAGTTTTGTCCTTATGATTCGCTCACATGAGCAATCGATTTTCGTCCATGTAAAGGTAAACCTATCCTTGAATAAGACTCATTCCCCACCAGGGAAGGAAGAACTTGTTCTACCACTCATTGGGATAACATGTGATGAAAAGTAGGAGGAAACAAAAGTCTAATCTGCATAATGAAGAATGACCGCCCTGTAAAGGGGGAATTTCTTCACACTGCCATCTTTAACCTTGGTGAATGATTTTTCAGAAACTACTCATCTGAAACAATTGTGTGCAAAGAGAAAAATGGAGATTCAGACTTTCTGGAAGAGAAGGGGCCAGGGTGGGAGGAGGTCACAAGGTCTCTTGAAAAGACAGACTTGTTGGAGTGTCCTTGGTTTTGGGAGGTTGGAAACTTTTTTTGGAACCTCCTTGCAACTTCTTAAATGTCTGTTTACCTGAATTCTGTTGACACTGTTTATTGAGGACAGAGAAAATCCCTTGAACAATTTAGAATAGGAGGGCTGAAAAATCTTACATTCCCTGGATCAGCTTGCCCCTTTCATCACACTTTTGATCATCTCTGCAGCAGATCATCTCTGTCCAAGGGAGAATTTGATATCTCATCTTTTACATCATCTTGAAGGTTCTGAGAATGCAGCCATGCAAATATCCTTAAAACAGTACCAGTGGCCATAGTCAAGGAAGAAGCATCAACAGAGTCAAACACATGCTGCGAACAATGAGCTGCCTGTGCAGTAGAAGAATCAAAGTTATTTAAAGCAGAAAGCACAAGAAGAACCTGTAGGCAAAACATTCCTCATACTTTTACAATATGTCAGAATAAACTATAACATATGAGCTTGTCCATTTAAAATTCTGAAATTCAAAGTTAAAGTATATACTTTTTTTTGTCATCCTTAACAGAAAAAAATGGGATTGGAATTAAGCAAGTGCTATGCTGCTGGATCAGATTTGATAACAGTATATACAAATGTAAAAAAAAATGTAAAAAACTGAGGAACTTTAAGCATCCTATCTGCCATTTTAGGGACAGCACGCTGAGTATCAGGAAAACTGCAAGGCAGTAAGATTCACATCTTCTGAAGCAGAATGGATGTAGGTTTTGGAAAATCCTTCTATAACAACTCATAGTATTTTCTGAAGGAGTGAGAAATCTCAGTGTCCTCCCAGTAAGAATACTGGAACACTCCAGCAATAGTCTCAGAGAAAGAGAAACCCCCACAGAGAGAATCAGAAACTGAGCTCTCCTCTGAGTGCGAATCAGAAATCTGAGGAAAAAACCCTTCTTATTCAGATTCTTGAATCTCTTAAGGAAAGAAGGCATCCCTCTCTCTTTTGCCTAAAACTGCTCAACAGAAAGGATAAACAGCTTGAATCAAACCAGGATCCAGTCCCAGTAAACTATTCCTATCCAAAAAAATTTCAGGAGAAGTCAATACATGCTTGGATTTCTGTTTCTTTTTGACAGGAAGAATGGGACCAACCATGTTACTAAGGGCAGCAGCTGCTTCCCCAATTAAAGGCACAGTATTCCAACACAACAGGGAAATCTTCCCTGTTTATTTTCTCAAGACCAATAAGAGTATCTCTCCTTTGTCCATTGACGGGACCCCACAGCTGCATAGGACTTGGCTAACCCCTGGTCCATAATGGCTGTAGGTGCTACATCAGAGGGATCCGGAGTAAAAGATGAGTGATCTGAGGTAAAACAGTCACGGCAGTCACCCACCTTGCAGCTAAGACAAATTGCTAGGCTGCCGTGGTGGCAAAGGCTGCTTGCTAAACTTATTTGTTTTATTTTATTTTTTTTTTTCTGGCTGGAAAAGGGACAGGCAGTGGGACAGAATCTATTCCATGGATAAGCAAAAAAAAAATGGTGTCTCTATCCTGAGGACAACAAAAAATGTCAGTAAAATTATCAATCTATAAAATTTACTTTTTTTATAGAAAAAAAACAGTAAAAAGCATGTTCAAACACTATGGCAGCACCACAACAGAAAAATAACACATTCCCTCCACAGAAAATGTGTTATCAGCTAGTTAATACTACTTTTAAACTGTCAGAAACGAGTGCCCTATTTAAAAGTACATTACAAATTCGAAACAATCCGTTAAAAAGACAAAACTGCTAGCTTTAAAAAAACCTTTCTGAAGAGAAAAGTAATAAAACCTATTAATGATTAATTATTATTATTATTATTAATTATTAAACATAAAACCTATAAAAAGTATTAGTTTAAGGGTGTGCACACTTATACAACCAGCGTATTGAATGTTTTTGATTTTTTATATTTTTCCCCTAACAGATTTGTTTGTTTTTCAGTTGAATTGTACAGGTTTACAGGTCACATTAAAGGTGGGAAAAGTTTTGAAATTATTTATTGCGGGCTCATTTTTTTATATCATAAAAAACTGGCATTTTAACAGGGGTATGTACACTTTTTACATCCACTGTGTATATGTATATGTAAATATATATAGATATATATATATATATATATATATATATATATATATATATATATATATATACACACACACACACACATATATATATATATATATATATATATACATACACACAATTGTTAACTTTTTCTGACATCGGTCTGGAGCTTCCCCAATGGGGTACTTAGCTTTAATGAAGACTTCGGTTCTGAAATTCGGATTTGAAAATCTCAGGAGTCGGCCGACCGGCACTTGCGAACTGCTTTTGCTTCGGGCACCGCGCGGCAAGAAAGACTGAAGAAAATGGTGTTGGCTGCATCTTTTATACCCCTGGCAACTGACGTCAGGGAAGAGGCGACAGCAACCGACGCCGGACCTAGACTATGGAATTCTGGCTGACTGAGGGTAGCCTGCCAGCAGGATAACCCAAGAGTAATGACTGCAACAGTGAAACACGATGAACGTATACATTTTATATATATATATATATATATATATATATATATATATATATATATATATATATATATATATATATATATATATATATATATATATATATATATATACACACACACATACGCACAGATTATATACACACACACACACACACACACACACACACACACACATATATATATATATATATATATATATATATATATATATATATACAAGAAGCTGCCAATCTTTGGGAGGCATGGTCTTTGGAATTCTGTTTTTTATTATACTGTTGCAACAATACTTTCCTTATGCCTCCATTCAAAGCATCTGCTGAAATTTTAGTTTGACATCGCTCACCACAGCATCTACAGAATAGATATTGCATTTTTAGATCTTTCACATCATTGAATTATTTTAAGTAAGCATTGTTCCATATTCACACAGTTATCCTGCAGAAATGTATTTACAGATAACTACTATTCAGTATGGATTTACCAGAATATATCACCACAGCAAGAAATCTTTGATTGTGGGGTTACGGCTTATTTTTGATAGGTGATACCTTATTTTGATTTGGACTCAATTTTCAGTGAGTTTTTCCTTTGAGAAAATTACTTGTTTGCCTGTTTTGGCATGTGCTTGTGTTTAGTTTCAGTTCATGAATTCTGGATGTTTCTTGAGCCATTCTCAATACTCATACTGCCCCACCCCAAACAAGAAAATCATCACTTTATTCATTAGCTCCTACCATATTGTTGGACAGCCAGCCCAAATGTTTGTCTTGTAATGGAATACATTTTGTACATTATTTTAAACGTATACAGCCTTAGGTTGTATATGTAAGTAAACTTGCCAAAGCCTTGCCAGGTTTCAGAAGTATTAGGCTCCTGCAATTCTATCAAAATATCTCATCTTTGCAACTGAAAATATTCAAAACCTATACAAGATTCACAGGAACTAAGTACCTTCACAAGTCCAAACAATTCCACAAATTCATAAAACAAAGAGGGCACAAGCACAACATGATGCAAATAGAAGTGTTTGATGCCAGTGGGCGCTTTCACGTCGGATGTGGCGCTTCATCGGAGTTTCAGGGAATACAAGCTAAAACTCTGGATGGTATACCTTGAGTCAACCAGTGACTGCACCTCCTTGATTGTTATATATCCGTGGGTCCTAAACTGGTTCATCAGTATCAAAAGTTACAATCTAGAAACGTTTGTTTAGGGGTTCTCATTTAAAACATTTATTTATAGTAAATGTATATATATCTATATATATATATATATATATATATATATATATATATATATATACACAGATATATATACATACACACACACATATATATATATATATATATATA